>NC_139979.1:12351677-12652024 GCF_963993115.1 Abramis brama
CTGAGAATAATGTTGGAAATATGACAACCGAGAAGGTCTAAATCTGGCCTAAATGAAATGTTTATATAACTTCTAACAGCTGTTGAACATTCTCAGTTATAGCACAACCATGAAAAATCTAAGTAGACATTTTGGTTCAAGAACACCAAATGGCCCATATGCCCCCTCTAATTCCATTCATTGATTTATGAAGATACTAGGCTACACCCCCAAAATAACACCTCTGTCTGTTGCTTTTCAAACACTTTCCCTCCTATTGTCATTGGCAGTAGACACCACTTCACAGGTTTTTATCTACATGTTGTCACATGCCAGCAAGTGGTGTGTGATACTTCTTAAAGGATGCCGTGTTTCTACTTGGTTTTCAAGACAAAGGCCTATTTCCTGTATCCCACTCACACCTTTCATGTGATCATGGTAATGCCTGCTATATAAGTATCTACTATTTTATTAGGTTATTAATATAGTAGGCCTTATGCATTTTAACATCCTGAATTCAAAATTGGACAACTCAAAATTCTGTTCTCGTCTGATAATTTCCACAACATGAAGTGTCTGAAAGTAAAGTATTTTTGGCTTATGTTAAAGTTAATTTTCCTCAAAAAAGTTCTCTCTTGTATATAGGCTAAGAAAATTGGTTATCTAAAGAATTAAAACACTGTTTCATTGTTCACGTAATTTTACATAAAGCATAGACACTTCTATGTGTTGTGCTTGTGCCCATATGTGTTTTTCTAAGACATGCCATGGACATACATTAGTAGGTTTAAGTGTTTGTATTTTGACATGAAACCATAGACTGTATGGATGAAACTAACCGGAAGAAGCCCATGTGACGTTTTATTTGGCTTCGAGTTATTACAGTAACGCGGAAAAACCAAAATTCCCCAGTCCCCACAAACATGCAATGACGCAGGAAGGGTGGCAACAGGCGTGTACATCGCTCCTATTGGTCAAGCGTCGACAGTGCTTCTCTCTGATTGGCCAGAAAAACACACGTCTGAAGTACTTATGCTTTGTTGAGGATCCATTTTGTTGTTAGACGGAGACAAACTGGAGGAGAATAATACCATTCCGTTGTTGCCTCGGATTGTTATGAAGATTCACATATCGGGAAATATTTTCTCCATTAACAGCTACAGCTAGCAGACTAGACCAAGGGAAGACGAAGGGCTTTTTCATCAAAGCCTGAGGAAGTCGGTAAGTTGTTTTTTTACTGATTTAAAGACATAGGGAGTCGTCGACGGTATTGACGCCATGTTGCGTTCAAGAGTCTTTTGTTTTGGTACGGTGCCAGAAAACATGACCTAATACCTTTATTTTTTTATCGTTTAAAGCTCAAGTATTTGTTACAAAATTATAGTAGTTATTTGCGATTTCGAAATGTGTGGTTTTTCGTCGACAACGACTGTTTTTGAACACAATAGAGGCAGGTTAGATGTTTATGTAACACCACATCTACAAAATATTCGAGATGAATTATATGAAAGATTGTGTTATGTTTGACCCTAACCTAATTTTAGACTTTTTTTACACGTATACACAAACAAATGGTTTAGTGAGATCTTTTATATTCGTGAAATAATGAATGTAGCTAACTTAGATGCTTTCTAAATTGAACATATTGTGGAAAGATTTTCGTATTTAGTATTAAACAAATCGTGTTTCTTTTGTTAGATTCACGGCTTCTAGAGCACCGTGCGCCGAGGTGAATTCATGTTCAACTCGGTTACACGACAAAACAACGCTCATTGGCACATGAAAACCTCATATCTTGCTGGACCTAGACGTGCAGCGAGAAGTAGATCAACTACTTCGAGGACCTGGAGCCCGATCGGTGAAGAGAAATTAAAAAGTGAAGAGAACCAAGCACTCAACTTTTCTACAACAGTGAGGTAAGCAGAGGAAGCGAGTGGGGGATGGGCGGGGACGCGCTGGCTGTCTCGCGCTGCACGTAGCCCTTTGTTATTGCCAGCCAGCAACACGGGACATTTGACAATTATATTAAGCTTGTTTTAAAACCAGTTTGCACACTTTAACATTGTACTTAAAGGGCGCATTTATTTCCCTTTGTTTAACCAAAGTTTTTTTTATCTTTAGGTGACATCCAGTCAAAGCAGTATGGGAGGTGGTGAGAGATACAACATTCCAGATCGCCCAGCGCCCAAGAAGAGCCTCCAGATTGGCAGAGGCAAGCAGAGAAGTCGAGACCAGAATGGAGTGGTGCATTCCGCCTCCTCAGGAGCCTTAGGGGTGCCCCATCACCTCAGCCATCGCAGGGGTGAGAAGGGCACCAGCTATTCTTGGTCTCCTGAGGCGCGGCAGGCCGCGTCTGTAGACAAGAAGAATGCCGCTGTTCGTTTTGCCACGCCATATGATCAGAATTGGGAGGGGACCATGTCCCACCTGAACAAACTTTTGTCAGCTCAGTGTGGTCAGAACTATGCTGGAGCCAAGTTCAGTGAGCCCCCATCCCCAAGTGTTCTACCCAAGCCCCCGAGCCACTGGGTGTCTCTTCCCATCGGCGCTTGCGATCATCGTGAGATGATGACCTTTCAGTTAAAGAGCCTTCTGAAGGTTCAGGCATAACAAGGTCTCACTGCTGCTCTCTTAAGCCAATCTATGAATGAAGGCTCCGCTTTGACCTTTGCCCTCCCCTTGAATGCTTCAGCTGCGTAATATATTTTACAGCTAATATATTTTTAGATTTGCGTCTTAATAAGGTGATGAGCATTTGACAGGCAGATGTAGATTCTCCTAAATGTCCTTCACCTAATTTTTTTTAAAGAAAACCGCTCCACTAGTTATTACGTCATTGAGGCCTTAAGGGGTGGTCGAGAACTCTTAGCGGAGCTGTACGCCATGACAAATGAACTGGATGTCCTCCTAATAACTCATTGCTCTGTTATGCTCCTGTTTTGTTTTGTTCTTTTTTTGATGGCTGTTTGTGACAGTGTTTTTTCTTCTCAACCTGGCCTAGGAGTAGATGTCAAGACAACTCGCACCATTTCCTTTCTAATATTTCGGAGTCTGTTTTTTGCTTGCTGAGGTTTGATGCGCACTCTCAGCTTGAGTTTTAATCATGCGGGGGAGTGGCAGAAACCTCTTGGTGCTAAGCACAGCAGCATTTGTAGCATTATAGTGCGTACTGCATTTCCAGGTATCTTTTTTTTATTTCGCTTTTTGGGAAGTAAAAGCCACTTGACGTCGTTCTGCAGGGAGAACTAAGCGAACAGAATACGGAGGGGGGGACAAGCTTAAGTGAAAAGGTCATTTAACTAACCTCAAGCTTAATGAGGTGGCACAATGGACCTTGTGCTTTCAACACCTGTACTTCTTTTTTAATGGCGCTGTGCGCATTGCACTATAGGTGTTGAAATTCATTAAGGTTCACAAGCTCTATTGCAGCGTTAAGCTTGTACTTTTTGCATCCCTTGTGTTATAGCTTATAAAACTTGGTGTGTTTTTTTTTTTTTTATGTCTACCAAAGCTACGTAATCAGCAATTTTCTGTTGGAAAATCCCCCTTAGCTTAACCAGATCTGGTTACAAGTGCCATAAATCATTGGGTAAGGCATTACCGTATATCAAGGTTTTGGTTGACAAATCATTTTTTGGAATTCATTTTTTAAACTTTGCTGTACTTTTAGAACGATCGCAGAGCAAATATGCGGAGGATGGTTATGATGCGAGACCATAGGACGGATGTTTTCTCTGGTCTTGTCTCAAAGCTTTGTTTGCTCTGTGATGTGTTTTGATACTATAAGCATTATGTTATGAAATGTGTGTATTATGGCACGGGGGAAGTGAGAAATGGGGCGCAAGTCCAGTGTGGACATGTTTACATTGTTTAAAAAAAAAAAAAGGCAGGCTGCCCTCATTTTACACACACACTGCCCTTTCTCACTTGTTGTTATTCTTGCACTGCTGTTCATTTGTGTTCAAAAGTTTCAGACAATGTTGCTCTTTCAACTGTGGATATGTGAAGCACCCCTTCCCACTTAGTTATGCGTGTGGCGGAAAAAAACTACCTCTCTTGCAGAACGTGATATTAATAGCTATCTTAAAGATGACAAAACAAAGCTGATTAGTTTTGGATGTGTGTAATGGAGCCATGTAAATAATGAAATGTATAAAATGTTGTAGCATATTGTACATTTGTGCAGGAACGTTTGAAACCTGCAGATAAAGTATTTTTAGTAATAACACTGAATGTAAAAGTCACGCTAAGGACGTGGCTTGTTTTCAAATGCTGAAGAATATTTTGTTAAGAAAAAAAGAGAAAATTTTGCCTATAGTGCGTCCAAACCCCTGCACTGTGCAGTTTGTTGCCAGTGATCTTGCACATAATATTTTTATTTTGTATAATGCACCTTGTAGGGGCAGAACGAGCTTTAAGTGCAAGTAAAAAAAAGATGGAATAAAAATTTTTTGAAATTGAAAGGGACTTTTATACATTGTTTTTGAGTTGCCTATGCAAATAGTAATTTTGTTTTAAATGTTTTGTTTGGTTATAATGGTATAATAGTAAATGTTGCCCTTTATCCAGAGTCCATAAAAGTAGTGTTTCATTTGCATCAAGTCATTGATCTTTCCTCCGCAGGCCAATGTTTGATGCCAATGATGCTGCATTTACCTCCAGAAAAGCCAGATTTCATTTTAACCTTTTAAAGTAAAAAGTAAATTATTTTAATAGAATGTGTAAAAGTCCTTTTCCTAAATTTGGCTGTCCTGAACAATTGGCTTTGAATTTATCCCAACCTTGTAAGTGTCACTTGAAATGCAAACTGAAAGCCCTTTTGGAAAGAATTGGTATACTAAAAGATTGTTTAATTTGATTGTCTAAAAAAATAAAATCCCTTCCCTCCCCCCCAATATTGTCTTTGTGTGTGATGTTTTTTTTTAAATCTGTTGTCTGAGAGTTTACATGTAAACAAAAACATAATGGATGTTAGTTTTAGATGCGGTCACTATTTGGCACAGTTTTTCATGTGTTTTTTTTCTGCATTTAGAGAAACTTTTCACCTAAACCCTACAGTAAACCATATAATTAATTCCACTTAAAGGAGAACATATAGATACTATTTTAGTTTTAGTGATGTACAAATATTTGTTTTGCGAAATGTAGAAGGCCACTTCCAATTCAAGCAGGAGGGCACGTACTCTGATGGACTTCGGCCCAGAGTTTCGAAGCCAAGAACTCTGATCACGTAGACCGCATAACCCACTTGGGATGGTTTTATAACGGTGGTTTATGGCGTGTCATTAACCGAACGAACTGTTAATGTTCTTTCAGTCCGTTCGAATTCTTTGGAAAGATTTGACAATGCATAGGGATGACTTTCTTTTTTTTCTTTTTTGTGTGTGTGTGTGTGTGTAATTATTACACTATAACAAAAAAGGCAGACTAAATATTTGTAAATACAGATTGAAGTCATAAAAATTATGAAAAAATGCAACGTTTAGGTTTGACTGCGTAATTTTAACAGCTACAGAAAAACAGGAAAGGGATGGCTGGTATTTGGCAAACCGTTTACAGTTTCAGAGCTCGTTTAAAAAAAACCTTTGTTTGAAACTAAGCTTATAACAAGCATAGAATTCAGGATACAGAGAAACTGGTTTGTACCATGAACATCTCACACTACTAGTTCTCAACGGCGGAGAATTTCACAGTTGTAAAATTTAGATGCACTATCGGCCAAGCCCGTAGGCGGGTTCAATTTTGGTTCGAATTTAAGTCGTTTTTTTTTTCCATGTGATTATTGTCATCATTGTTTTAATCAATGCTTGTAACAAATATTCTGGGTTGCTGTTTCAAATTAATGATTATGTGCTTACTGTTGTTTGACTGTTGCTTACGTTTCGCCTCTAGCGTACTGTTCGATTAACAACATGGACTTAACACTAATTACACACAAAAAATGATTTGAGAGAAAGGATAAATAATACAGTTATTATAATTAATTTAAATTATACATAATTATGAAGGATATCGAAAGCTGCTGGTGTAAATAACGTATTTTAATAAAATTATATAAAATAATAAAATAATTTAACTGCCAAATGGAAAAAAAAAGTGCGCAACGTTGGGTGCAGTGGTTTCTGTTTTGTTTTCCACAGCACCATCAGCTGGCAACGAGCTAACTTACACTGGTTTCCGTGATGCAGACGTCACTTATTGAAGAAACAACAACCTTTCAATAGTTTAATGTAATTCAAACCACTTAATACAGCTTGAAAAGTGAGAATTATTTTGAGCTAAAAGTAGTTGTACAAACTATTCCGTTTATAGTCCACAATATGGTTATTTAGTTCAGTTTTGTGTATTCGAAATTCACTTTTGCGGTATGAATGTGTAAGTTATAATTTATACTGAAGAACAAAACGTGAAACGCTCTTCCAGAAATGTTATTGTTAATGTTAAATGTTAATATTATTTTACTTATTTTTTTAAATCGCTCGTGTGAAATTTATTTCCGGGACTTGCCTACAAAGTGACGCCATCATGGGAACTTTTATTATGAAATGGTGACGTATTTTTTGTTTAACAAGGAACTGGCGAACTGCTCCCGCATGCGCAGAACAAATACTTTTTACCTGTCAACGTCTTTATCAAAAATGGTTTCATCCGCAGAGTGTCAACGCTATCTGCATTGATGTCAACATTAACGCAGCTGTATAACAGATGGCTTTACTGAGAGCAGATATGTGATCTCGCCCAGCGGAGTCCGGGAAAGCGTTTATGCTGTCAGTACACCCACCGACGTCGCACCTGACCGCACATCGCTCACAACCTATTCATCCATCCATTTATACATTCGCCTGCCTACAAGACTAACAAGCCCCCTCAGCCCCTCACAGCTCAGACCTTTTTTAAAAATCGTCGTCGACTGACAACGGTAAGCAGCAGCTCATTGGAGAGAATCCTGTGCTCTATAGCGAGCGCACAGTAGCTTAGCAGTTAGCGTGTGTTCATGACATTTGATCGTGTTTGGGTGGCTGTTCTCAGCATGTGGAGGAGGTATCGTACCAAGTGGAGAGATTTAGAGAGATGTTTACTATGAACCACAGATTCATCATTGTCACACTGGCTAACCGCTTTTGAGGACCTCAGAGGGGCCTTCTCATCACATCAATGGTCCCTTGTTCCCCATCAGCACATTATGGGAAATCACAAGCCTGCCAAATGGAGTGATGCTATGATTTTCCTTAATTCATTCCATTTGAAACCAGAGTCAGATTTAGAAGGGCTTAATATGCATACTTGTTTTGGTTGGTGTGATCTTGTTTTGGTTTCGGATTGAGTAAAAACTGGGCTGTTTTGATGCATCTTAAAGGGACAGTTCCATTCAAAATGGAAATCATCATTTACACACCCTCATGTTTACTGTATGGCTTTCTTTCCTCTGTGGAACACAAAATGAGAATTTAAGCAGAATGGCAGCCTCAGGGACCATTTATTTACATTGTGTAGAAAATGACTGAGGTTGTCATTCCTATTGGAACAAAATGAGGGTAAGTAAGTGTTGTTTTTTTGGGGTGAACTGTCACCCCAATGAAACGTTTTTATTTTTATTGCAGGTTGTTCGCAAGAATTTAATGCTTTCAATAGCATAACTGCTGTTAACGGCAGATTAGAATGGAGTAAAATGTAGAAGTATTTATTTTTTCCCCAGTCAGTACTTTTATTGTTGTTATTCTTTGCCCTTTATAGCTTAAAGTGTCTCACCTGCAACACATTGTTACTAATTCAACAGCCTCCCACAGCTTCTCCACCAGTGACAGTGAGCTCTTCTGACCACTAAAGTGCTGCTCTTTTTGGTTGAGTGGTAAATACCACTTGGTTAAGCTTAATGTTGAGTATACTGGAATCTGGGTGTGAGCTCTTTTTTCCGTCATCAAGCATGTGATCTACACTAACATTACTCAGTGAGTACACTCCTTATGATTGAGTTTAACCTTTGTGCATTTTCCCCTCTGTTCCTTTAAACTGAAGGTGTGATGTTTGTACGTGACCTCGGAATCGGCTTTTAGTCCCATCGTGTAGGACGATGAATGCAGAGGAGTTGGAACTCCTTGGTGACTCGAAGTACAGGAACTATGTGGCAGCGGTAGATAAGGCCCTAAAAAACTTTGAGTACTCCAGCGAATGGGCTGATCTGATCTCAGCACTCGGAAAGCTGAACAAGGTCCTTTTCTATATCATCTTGATCACATTTAGTAGCAGTTCCAAACCTGACAGTTGCTTTACTGATCTAATTTTTCTGTATTTGTTGGACAGGTTTTGCAAAACAATGGCAAGTATCAGGTTGTACCCAAGAAACTGACCATTGGAAAGCGCCTGGCCCAATGCCTCCACCCGGCGCTGCCCAGCGGGGTACACCGCAAGGCCCTGGAGACCTACGAAATCATCTTCAAGATCATTGGACCAAAGCGCCTGGCGAAGGATCTTTTCCTCTATAGGTAGAGATATTGCAAGATTGATTTTTCTGCTACAGTGACTTTTAGTGCCTAATATGTGCTTTTATTACCCTTTTCCTCCTCCTCAGTTCTGGACTCTTCCCTTTACTATCCAATGCTGCTATGTCTGTGAAGCCAGTATTACTTGGGTTATATGAGACCTACTACCTGCCCTTGGGGAAGACTCTTAAACCAGGCCTGCAGGGACTCCTGACCGGTGTAATGCCTGGTCTGGAGGAGGGATCAGAGTATTATGACAGGTAAAATAAAAGTTTTTAAATCTAGAATGTACTTGTTTCATGTTTCTTAAATATGTATACTACTGTTTATATTACTACTACTATTATATTAGTACAGTAACAGTAATATTGTGAAATATTATCGCAATTTATAATTAAAATGTAATTTATTCCTGGGAATTTCTTATTATTTTCTCATATTAAATGTTGAAAACATTTTTGTTGCTTAATATTTATTTATATATATTTTTTTAAAGGATTCTTTGTTAAAAATTGCCTTTATTTTAAATGTTTTTTAACAATGTAAATGTCTTTACTGTCACTTTTGATCAATTTAATGCATCCTTGCTAAAAAAAAAAGATTGTTTCTTTAAAAAATCTTACTGACAAACTTTTGAACAGCAAGAGAATTATATGTTCTTAAAAAAAGAATAAATAAATAAATTAACACTAATAACTAAAATCAGTTATTTCAAATGCATATGCATGGACATTCATGTAGAAATGTACAGTGTTATTAAATTATTAGCGTTTTAAAAAGATTATCAGATGAAGGTGATCTTAATGTATAAATAGAGCTAATGAGCATGCACAATTACATATCCAATATCAGCTGAGATATTATATGTATGTGTGTGTGTATACATGTATCTATAATATTGACTAATACCATTAAATATAAACAATAGGACCAATACCCTGCTAGAAAAGGTGGCAGCAGCTGTGGAGCAGCCGGCCTTCTACAGTGCCCTGTGGGGCAGCATCCTAACCAGCCCTTCTGTGCGTTTGCCTGGAGTGTCCTTCGTCCTACTGCACCTTAACCGAAAACTATCAATGGAGGACCAGCTGTACATCATTGGCAGTGACATTGAACTGATGGTACACTGATCAATAGTGGCAAAATGCAAGCAAAACAGCCTTTAAAAATGAACGAATCACAATATAGAAATTGTTTTATTGGATACCACAGGGAACATTTATTTATATCAAGATTTCATGTTTTCTTTAGGTGGAAGCAGTCAGCACGTCTGTGCAGGATTCCAGTGTGTTAGTGCAGAGGAGCACCCTAGATCTTATCCTGTTCTGCTTTCCCTTCCACATGAGTCAGGTAACAAAACTAACAAAAAAGGTTTTTATTTTACCCCAATGATAGGAATATTTCATATATTTCTCTCCGAAATTCAGCAGAGTCACCTGTCCACCTTTAACACATATATTTGTAGATTTGATTATTCTCTAGTCACAAAAATAGAAAAGTTAGTGTAAAGTATTTGACAGAAATTAAGCAGTAAGACGAAATACACTCTATATTGTTCATTTCAGGCTACACGTCCAGACATGATCAGGATTCTGTCTGCAGCACTTCATGTTGTTCTACGAAGAGACATGTCCCTGAACCGTAGACTTTATGCTTGGCTGCTGGGTGAGATATCCACACCTCACACACAAACTGTTTGCTGTCCAGTGTCCACCCTTTTTAGTTTTGTTCCCATTTTCAAAGTTATGGCATTTCTTAGAAATCTTTCTTAGAAATCTTTAATGTCATGTTTCATCTATTTAATGCATCCTTGCTGAATAAAAGTATTAATTTCAGTAACACCTTATTTTACAGTATCATTGTTACATATGTTACACGTAGTTATTATAGTAATAACTATTAATTATGCATAATTACTAAACCAAACCAAATCTTAACCCTATAGGAAGCACATATACTTACTGAATATTACTCAGTACTTAAATGTATAAATACAGTGTAACAAAGACACCTTAAAATAAAGTGTAACCTTAATTTCTTAAATAAAATATTGCTGACCCCAAACTTTTGAAAGGTAGTGTACATTAGCACTAAAAGCAAATTAGCTGATTTGCAAAGATTTGCTTACTAAAGACAAAATAAAAAAAACGATCATAACTAACTAGTTGCTGTACTTAATTTTACAACTTCATAAAAAAAGAATAAATTTGCGTAAGTTTTGTAGTGGTAAAGCATTTTATATTTAAGCTATATGAAATGGACCAAAGGTTAGAAACAATTGTTTTAACGTTCCAATTCCCCTCTGATTTCTCATGTTTTCATAAGAACCATATCACACATTATCAGTTCAGACAGATTGGTAATAATATGATTCTTAAATGGCCTGCGTGTTTGTTAAGTGTTTTGGTTGACCTGATTTTGTCTCTTACTTGCTGTCCATATGCTGTGGATGAACATTGCGGTAAGTTTGTGTGTCATGAACACAGTGACAACTATAAGTAACAACTATTATCATATTTTCATGAACACGTCCTCATTTATTTCCTTGTATCTCTGCAAGTCATTAAAATTGTTTTGGAAAACTTAATATTTATGAACTCAATGTTCTAATTGTGTGCTTGATGGTGTTTTCAGGCTTTGATAACAATGGTGTGCAAGCAGGCCCTCGTAGCACCCGACTCAGTAATCCAGAAGAACACGTCACACACTACTTCAACACTTATTCCAAGGAGATGCTCATTCAGGTAAGGTCAAACGTTCAAAGCAGAAAATGAAGTCCAAACAGTGAGAACTTCACATGTGTTTTTGAATGCAGCATCCAAATTTTGTTTTATGTGAAAGATGGATTGATGTGAGTCATTATGTTGTTTTGGACTTTGAGCATCAATGGGACATCAGAAATCTCTGCTGTTCACAGTATTCTAAACAAACATTTCCAGACAGAGAAATCAAAAGCAACATATAAACTTCAAAAGATCTCTTTCTTTTTTCGAGTTTGAGTTTGCTTTTGTTGTAGGATAAAACCGTTTTTGTTATGTCTGCAGTGGCGCACAGGTGCATGCACACATTTTGTCAATAAGCCACTCTGTCTTCACTTTTCTCCATGTGGTCTGTATGCATGGTTCAGCTTGCAATGAGACACTGGTCCCAATGCATGCACAGACAGAGCCTTTCAGGGCCATGCTTTTAAAATGTCCTGGTACCCCTGGGGGTTGAGTTTGGGACTGCAGCAGGGGGGGTTTTGTTTTTGGCATTTTCCTCTCTGTTTTATTGGAAGGGGAATTGTTTGATTGCGTGCCATCTGGTTTGGGCCACTTGTTGGATCTCGCTTGTTTGGGAAGTAGGTTATTGCAGGGACCGTCTGTTCCTCTGTCTGTGCAGCCATGCGTTAGACCAAGTGTGAAATCCCTAAAGAGCGGAAATGCACACTTGCAAAGGCCTACACAGTATAATGGAGAGAATTTTCCTTCTCAAGGGTAATGCTGAGGAAAGATCCATCTTAAGTACTTTAGTTATATTTAGAAGACCCTTTCCATCATCTAACGCTCACTTAAAGTTAATCTTTAAAGTTAGCATGATTTGTTATCATTATCTTACTGATTTATTTATGTATTTATTTTTTTAAGCTCATAATGTTATTCAGAATGTCTTAACTTGATCTTCCGGGTAAAAAGTTCTCTTTGGAGATGTATGCCGGACTTCTCCAATCATTTAGATGCTTAAAGGGATAGTTCACCCAAAAATTTTAATTAGCCCATGATTTACTCACCCTTAAGTCATCCTAGGTGTATATGACATTCTTCTTTCAGACGAATACAATCGGAGTTATATTAAAAAATGTCCTGGCTCTTCCAAGTCCATAAAAGTGCATCTATCCATCATAAAAGTGCTCCACACGGCTCCAGGGGATTAATAAAGTCCTTCTGAAGCGAAGCGATGCATTTGTGTAAGAAAAATATTCATATTTAACACATTACAAAGTAAAATCTAGCTTATGGCCAAACGCAGTCTACTTGTGCCCAAAGCGCAACATGTGACGTCGGAAGTAACGTCATTGCGTTAGCGTAAATATCAGCAGTACGTTGCATTACTTGCATAAGTTGCACTCAGACTTAAATGGAATCCGTATGTTCGTTTGGCCGGTAGCTAGTTATTTTACTTATTATATTTAAAGTTTTAAATATGGATTTTTTTTCTTACACAAATGCATCGCTTCGCTTCAGAAGGTCTTCATTAACCCCCCCGGAGCCTTATGGAACACTTTTATGATGGATAGATGCACTTTTATGGACTTCAAAACAGAAACAGCAATTCAATTCAATTTATAAAGCTTAGAAGAGCCAGGATATTTTTTAATATAACTCCGATTGTATGTATAAAGAAGAATGTCACACCTAGGATGACTTGAGGGTGAGTAAATCATGGGCTAATTTTCATTTTTGGGTGAACTATCCCTTTAACCCCATCCCCCCTCCGCCGCCCCTACAAGCTCACATTCATGCCCGCATCTCAAAATCCAATCTACAAAGAGAAATGAACCCCACATTGCATTTTTTTTTCCAATAATCTTTTATACTCTGATGTATTTTCCATTATATGGAAAAAAGGATCTGTCGCTACTTTCGAACTCTAATAATTTAATCAATAACACTGTTAAATGTAATCTTTAGCGAAGCTCAAAATGAATATACTGTATGTTTTTCATATTGAACATTTATATACATTTATAATGTTACGATACATTTACTTGTAATTTTTTAAAACAGTTGGTTTAAGTATTTTATTTTTAATTTATACAAAATAGTATGTTTGATATCAGCCATTTAACTTCAGCCATTTATCGTTACTGGTCAGAATTGCATTTGTCTGTGCATCCCTAAATGTGTCTGTGTGTGTTTGTAGGCCATGGTGGGGATCTTGCAGGGGAAGGCTAGAGGAGGGGAGGAGGAGAGCATCCTGATGCACGACTTAAAGCCGTTTCGCATTCTCATCAGCCTTCTCGACAAGCCTGAGCTGGGTACAGCCATTACTACATGATGTCTGTGGTATGCTTAGACTCACACAAAGAGAGTTTGGAATTGCCTTGATACTTTTTTGTCCACTTTATTTAGGCCCAGCAATCTTAGAGGATGTTCTGATTGAAGTGTTTCGCACCCTGCACACCCAGTGCCGTGCTGAGTTGGACCTTCAGAACCAAAACCCCTTCAGCAAAGACCAAACTCAACTTAGCAGGTCCGCACTTCTTTTCTCTCACTAATGGTTTTTACAATTATGCAGTTTATACAAATATTTCAATATTTTCAATGACAATATTTTAAACTTTTCTTTTGTGTTGCTTTTTCAGCAAACTCAGAGAAAACAAGAAAACAGCAGAGCTCATTAAAACCGCCAACCTCTTGTTTAACTCATTTGAGCCCTACTACATGTGGGACTATATTGCACACTGGTTTGAGGAGTGCTGCAGGTGTGTGTAGGGTAATGGGTGAAAAATATAATGCATTTTTTGTCCATTCTTGCTTGACCTTATTGTCTTTTTATAGGTGGACTCAGAGTAGTCATACCACTGGACAGACCATGAGCTCTTTGACATCAACACGCTCATTGGTTGAGTTCTGTGAGCTGGTGGACTTCTTGTTGGACATTGTATCTTTGGTTGGTAAACTTTACACTTGGATATGATAATTCAGCTATTGAAATGTTCAGATCCCTGGTGAATTTTTGCCAGCTAGAAATTAAAATTGTAGTTGGTCTAATCTCCATTGATGTTTCTATCTCTTTAGTTATACACAACTAAACTACTTCAACATTTTATTGACACTTGGTTTGTCTTAGCCTCATAGTTTAGACATTTTCTACATGTGTCCAGATTTTTATGTGTGTGTTGATGTCCATGTGAAAGATTCAGAGATCATCTTGGCCTTCCAATCAGGGTTTCTGAAGTGTTTTCTGGCCTCTGCACTGCTCGCTTCTGTCTGTCTGAAAATCTCTGCTCTCTTTTTTTTCCTCGAAGCCTACTAGAAGCATGAGGGTTATCTGCCAGGTACAGTACTGCTCTTACTTGCCTCTTCACCTTACCTTCACTTCACTCAAATGTTTTGGCTACCTTTCCAGAAACATCCATTAACGGTCTGTAATCTCCAGGTTTTCCATTTCCTGCTCCTTGCTCGCTTTGAAAAAAATAAACGCCACTTCAGCTTCACACCACTCACACCCTCTGATCTTGAATGCCGTGAAACAGACAAGCGGACTAATAAAAAAAAAATTAAAATGCCAATTTGCTGTATTAAATTATATGTATTGTTATATTATATCTAACATTTTACATTATATAATTATTTAAAAGAAACACTCATCATGTTTATCTATGGATGTTGCGGAAGGTAGAACCATAAACTTGCATGAGCTCACCAATTAAAGCTTGTTACTCACTTTTACACCATACATAAAGCCTAAATTGTTCTTATATGTTTTTCAGTTTTGTTAACCATCACTCTTAATGTATATTACTGACTGTGATGCAGGAATGGACCTCCAGCTATCTTAATATTGACAAGGAATTGAGCCTCCCTCATGTATCTCTCTCTGTCTCTTTTTCTCTCTAGGAGACATACATTGAGATCCAGACAGAGCATCTACCTCAGTTGCTGCTGCGGATGGTTTCTGCTCTTACCACACACCTGCAGGCTCTGGGCCTCAGAGAGCTCACCCACTGTCTGCGCCTCTGCTCGAAGATCCTCAGCAAAGTCCAGCCCCCTCTGGTGTCGCCCCTTGCACTGCCCTCTGGTCCGTCCTCTGCCGCAACTACCCCTTCCTCTAAAGACAAAGATGAGAAAATGGTGAGAGCAGACAATCAAATGATTCAAACATGTTCTGTGAATAAATACTCAAAACCAGATAAATGACTGACTTTATATGTAGGTCACATTTTTAACAGAACATTATAAGCTTAAGGTAAAGCATAATATATGCAGGGTCTACACAGCCATGGAAAAACTGGGAACAAACAAATAGAATGTTTTGTTTTTTTTCTGTTTATGCTCAGCTCTGAAATATTTTATCAGTTAGAAATTGCAATTTTTTTGAGTGCTACTTTGAAAAATTTTCTGGGTTCCTATGATGGAAAACCTAGAAATATATATAAGAATTAAAATATTTCCAGGTCTGGAAAATTCAGGAAAACACCATCTTAAAATGTCATGAAAAACAAGTAGAGAACAAATTTCTATTACAATCAAACGACTGGAAATTCAAAGATGTATATTGCCTGCAGGTAACAGGTAGACCTCCTTTATTAGGCACTGAAAGTACCTATTGTAATCGTTGGCCGCCGCCTTATTATTCTTCTTCCGTTTTCGCTCAGGAAGTCTATGGCCAGGGCTGGACTGGGACAAAAAATCGGCCCGGGCATTTTCGCCCAGACCGGCCCACTATATGATCATAAACACCACCCATCTTTGCACGCCCTTAAATATATGCATTCCAACTCCTATTCATTAAAACCATTAATGCCATGTAATGAGTGAGTATAGGAATGAGTGAGAGTTAACAGGTGAAATAAGTAAAAATTTGACATTTATTAATACAGTTGAACTATACTCCACAGTGGTGAATCCTAAAACAAGCTATAAGCTGCATTGGCATAGCAATACAAGTGTTTCTTACAGGATTTTTGGTAAAACTGTGGTGGGTGTGGTGGGTGGACCTCGGTCCTTCTAGAGGGGTTCGGGGGCATGCCCCCCCCCGTAAGAAAATTTTGTGCATTTTAATGTTAAATTCATCAATCTGGTGCACTTTGAGAGTTCAAAATTAAAAGTTCCAACCCATATTCAGTGTACAAATTAAACAAAGAAAAATTCAAACCTCTTTTAGTTACAGTGTCTATATACATTACACCTACTGCATAATAATAGTTATAATATTAATCCAATGACAGTAATAGCCATATTTTGTAAAACAAATGCACAAAAAAATCAAGGAAACTTTCATAATTAGTTTTGTACCAATTTCTATACTTGAAAGAGATAACATGATCTTTTATTTTGACGCAAACTGCATCAAGCTTTTATTTTGGCGGAAAACATGGTTTACAAACGCCTCTCATTAAATTTCTAGTGAATTGCGGTAATCGTCAACTATGCAGATGTGGAAATAATCTGTAACTGGGTTATGGGTTCCTACACTCATGACATAGCCTAAGTGTTTTGAAAGTAGTTCTGCTTACCGCAGTCCGCAGGCTCTACAGTTTCTCATCTATCTCCTGATCCTCTTCACTATCATCATCTGCCACAGGAGCTGATGAAGGTCAGAAAACATATATTTTGACACATAAAGCGTCTGCTTTAAGGACCTGGTTCTATTTTTTCACGCTATTTCTCTGTACATTCCTTGCGTTTCTTCTCCATCTCGCTGACTATTTTGACAGATACACACTGACACTTCTGCACGCTCGCTCACTCGTTTAAAGTTGTGATTGAGCCAGCCCAGTGTCAATCAAGAAAAGAACCAATGGGCTGCTGATCTACGTGTTTCATGGGCTGGTCTGTCAGAAAAAAAAAACTAACACTGACTTTTTTGGACCAATGCATTACACCGGCACAAACCCAGCGCCGCCAGTTAAGCAAAACAAAACAAAACGAATGGGCCGCCAATGTACAAATTTTATGGGCCGTTAAAAAAATAAATAAAATAATAATAATAAAAATTATGTATGAGTATGAGATGTATCGGCCCAAAAAGCACGTCGGTCCACTGGGAAAATGCCCGGTATGCCCGATGGCCAATCCAGCCCTGTCTATGGCAGCCCAGTCTTGTTAGATTTGTTGCATTATGCTGAGTCAAACGATCCCAAACTTTCCTATATCGACCATTTTGGGCGTCGGCCATTTTGAATTTTGCTGTAAAATGCTATATTTTAAGTACGCATTGGCGTATTGTTACAAATCTAGGTATGTGTCTTCGGCACCATGCCCTGACAGTACTCAAAAAGTTTTGTGGCCGTGCCAGCTTGTGGTCAAAAGTTATAATGAAATTTCCAAAAATAACTATTAATAATAACTTTTGATCAAATTATCCTATTATAATGATTTTAATAGATTCTGTGGGTCATGCCGACAACATAGATACCAATTTTCCTTTCTGCCATTTTGATTTTCTTTAAAAAAACTATTTTTTTAAACTCCTAGACCGTTTGCCTGATTTTCACCAAATTCAAGTCAGATCATCTTCAGACTGTGCCGAAAAAAAGTAATGGATTTTGTGGCGATAGACTAAACCGTTTTTGTATACTGCAGCAATAAAGCTGAGGCATGATGACAAAACGACTCTTGAGGCTGTATCTCTGCAATGCTTTGGCATATTGACACCAAACGTTGCATGTGTCATTGTCACCTCACTCTGAACACACCATTTTGGTCACAGCACCACCTATTGGTCGAAAGTGATAAACCATTAAATCAAATTACTAGTGGCTGTATTTATAATTTTTCAGCCATTTTGCCTAAAATAATCGTAAAATGTCTTTAATTGCTCTTTGTTGCAGTTGGTCTGATGCTCCCAGCCATGTTGGCATGATGTATCGTGTTCTTTGTGTTTGGCCCCGATAATTGCTACCTTCAGCTATATTTTATGTAATTTCTGTAAGCTTCTAGTAAACATTTGATTAGTAATGAATATTCAAAGGTTTTTTTTTTCTTTATATGTAAATGTCAATTATATAGGCTGCCCTTGGTAACTGATGAAATAAATCAGGTGAAAGTAAGATAATCTAATTTGAATTTTAGTGGCTTTTAGAAGCTTTGATTCCATCCCAACTAAGGAAACACACTGGCATCAGTGCACAGAGACCGACCTCCAGTCTGAAACACAAAATCTGTTACTCTCATCTCTGCCCTGTGCTTCATGTACAATTCTTTTTAGGCATTTCAGATAGGGAATATGTTATGTAGATTAAAAAGTATCTTAACTGTTCACAGTTCAGCTGTGAAATGTATTCTCTTTCTTCTCTGACTTTGTACATCACTCAGCACTTTATTTAACTGCCAATATCAACAGTACTCTGTCAACTTAGAATGTCTTTTAATTGTTTTGAAGTCTTTGGAAGCAGTCCCTACAGCATTAGTCAGTTAAAGTCAAGCCAACATGGCCTGATTGCCATACAAGCACTGGCCTGGAAACAACCATTCTTCTGCCTGATGGTGTTTGTCTCCCACTGTACATGCCTTCACTGACTCCCTGCTCTGGGTCCAGTTGACAGGATGGTCCTCCGTCATTGGCCCCTGACATAAGTTTGTTAGGGTGTGTGTGTGTGTGTGTGCACCCCATGACCTGTTTGCTCTTACTGGGACTATGTGTCTCTACCGTAAGTGAAGCTTCATCGAAATTGTGCCAGACTCCCTGGATGGTGCCAGCATGCAGGGAGGGTAAGCAGGGGAATAGGGATGAGACGTTCATGCACAGCTGAGTTCCTCTCTCTAGTGGGAGCCAAATCTAGCCTCTGAGGCCCAAGAGTCTGTCATTTTCACTCAGGTGAAAATGGACTTCAACCTCTCAAGCTCTCGCCTTTCCCTCCTTCGGGGCTCATGCAGCGCACTGCTTGCCACCTGAGTCTGGCTCTGCGCTGCTACACGGTTCTATGATAGAAGCCACTGAGTTGTGGATGTCTGAATGTGTTATAGCCAACCCACAGCATGATGGGAAGGGCTCCATGTTAAAGTGTAGCACTCAGAGGGCTATGTTTTGCGCAAGAAATGGCCTCAAATTTGACAAGCATGGAATTCCTTGCAGCCTTACAGTCACTATGATAATATAACAATATAATATTATCGACATTATGCAAATAGGGATTCGAAAAACTAAATATTTGTAAAATCGACTTGGTAGAATACTTGAACAGTCAACCTGAAGGAAGCTCTATATGATTAGACTGGTTTAGGTCTCACTTGACCCGTATCAGATGTGGCTACATAAGATGCATTGTTGTATTCAAAAACAGCTAGATAGAGCTCACCATAATGGAACAGAATTCACTGGTTTCCACAGTTGAAGTACTTTAAACTTGATGCACTGTCTTAATGTAAGACTTGTGATGGGATTTTCAAAAAAACTGCACCAGATGTAACACAACAGGGCTCGACAATAAACCTTGTTATGTACTTGCCCTTCAAACAAGTAAATTGGTCATTCACTCATTCACACAGACTGGCATGGCCTTGTTACTGTCCATAAATTATCTATTATCAGTCGCCATTTACACCGAATAAAATAAAATCAGAATAATTCTCGAATTTCTGTGCTTCCCTAGATGTTTTTATTAATGTTTAGACTACTTGTCGGTTCGGTCAAGTAAAATTCTCTTTCACTTGCCCCTTAAAAAATCCCATTTGTCCGGGAGAAACGGACAAGCATTCATGTCAAGGCCTGCACAGTGGTCAAAATTGTTATGTCTAAATGTGTTTGGCTGTAGTTCCAGTGCTTTAAAGGGGTTAAATTTAAAATTGTTACTTTTCGAATGGGAATTGTTTTACCATTTAAACAGTGAAGGACAGCACCACCTCTAAAAATACATTTATTTATTTATTTATATAGCGCTTTTTACGATACAGATTGTTTCAAAGCAGCTTTACAGAGATAACAGGAAAATAATGCAACAAAGTTTGTTTACAGAAGAAAATAACATCACAGTCCAGCTTAAGTAAGTTCAGTGATGTTTCATTTTGTTGTATAAAAGTTATTAATTTAGTTCATTTATATATAGCTGCTCTGGAGAAAACCGTGATGTCTTCGTCCAGCTCAGTTAGGGTTAGGTTCTCTAGGTTCAGTTCTCATATAATAGTGTCAATGCAGGCAGATCAATATTATTGTTGAATATTAAATTAAATATTAAATTAAATGTTAAATTTAATGTCCCCAACTAAGCAAGCCAAAAGCCAATGGCAACAAAGGTGAAAAAAGGTGAAAAAGGCGAAAAAGGCGACAGTGGCAAGGAACCAAAACAGTAAAAAAAACTAAAAAACTAAACTAAACCAGTATATTTCATTGATTTAATGAAACTGCCTTGACTTTGAAACTGATTAGTGTTTTGCACGGTAGTGTCAGGAGACACTGTGTTTTATATGCCGTCCTGGAGAGAAATAATCTTTTTCATTCCCAATCTTGCTCAGACCCTACCAGTCACCCTTGAAGCCCCTGGCAGCACTGATGTATTTGAGGATGGCGAGAATGCTTCCAGCAGCCGATTGTCAGAGAGTGGATTTACTGACTTCATCCAGTACCAGGCTGAACGTGGGGAGCAACCTAATAAAATGCAACAGTCCGAGGATGATGCCTCCATCCCTGAAGATGTACCTGTCCAACCCAAAACTAAACCCAAATCTGGGCTTAATAGTTCATCCCACAGCAAGCCCCAGGACAAGCCAGTGATGCAGTGCTGCCTTGAACATTTCCAGCAGTTCCTTTCTTGCCTAGTGAGGCTTTACATCACCCCAGGTGGTCAGGCAGAAGCAGGAAAAATCTGCAATGCAGAGATGGACACTCTAACAGTGGTGGCTGATAAAAGATTGACACATGGTTTTGAGGAGTCTTCTGTGCATATGGAGTGTCTGGCTGCATTCACTGCTGCCTGCCAGCTCTTCTTGGAGTGCTCTAGTTTTCCAGTCTACATTGCTGAGGGCAACCTGAAGTCCTCGCCCACTAGAGAGGAGCAGGCAGGTAAAAATGACCTTCTACTGCCATTTATTAAGTTAATGTACCAAAGGTCAGAGGTCAGCCTGTTGGTCATCTTCCTCTAAGTTGTGACCTTGTTATCACAAATCCGGCTGGAAATTGTTATCCTTGACTGTCTCTGCTGCATTTAATCATAACTAAGAAATAAGTATTAGTATTGCTTTAATATACAACCCTTACATACCTGATAGCAGGTATCTTTTTTTTTTTTTTTCACATGCAGTATGAATTAATTTAATACAAAGGGATTTGGGGCCAGTTAATGAGGGTAATTTATATAAATACATAGTTTTTTTCACACTTGAAATCCTTCTATGTCACATATTTGTGTTGTGCCCATTCTTGACAGGTGAGAGTGTTCAGCCAGCGGTGTGGCTGCAGACCCTGATGGATGCATGCTGTACAGCTGCTGATTTCAGTATTCAAGCAGTAGCTATCTCACTTGTCATGGACCTTGTCGGACTCACACAGTCTGTAGCTATGGTGACAGCTGAGCGTGTGGCAAGTCCAGACTCAGGCCAGCCAATGAGTCCGAGCCAGGGGCGTGTTGCAGTGGTGATACGACCACCACTCACACCGGGTATCTTGAAGTACATTGCAGAGAAAACAGGTTTCTTCAAGGTTTGCATTATTTCTTCACTTGTTTTAATTCTCTTGAAATCTCTTCTTCTATCTTGATCACCTTCTCATTTCTCTTCCGTAGAGCGTAGCCCTTATCTTATGGGATCAGTTGGGAGAGGAGACCCCCCAACACCACAAGCGCAGTGTGGAACTCTTTTACCAGCTTCATAATTTGGCTCCCTCCCCCAGCATTTGTGAAGATGTCATTAGCCAGCAGCTCATGCATCGAGACAGGGTCAGTCATACATGCATGCACTGACACCCCACAAACAAGTGGAATTGAATTGCACAATTATACATGCACGGACATTTTTTCACATATTACCAATTTTATTTTAGAGAATACGCCTGGAGGCTCATGTAAAATTCTCAGTTCTTTGGCACCTAACCAGAGATTTGAATATCAACAAGTCCTCCCCTTTCAATCGGACCTTTGACAGGTAACAGCACTTCTATGGGAGATGAAGTCTAATTATACAAAAACAAATATGACTTGGAGAATCATCTCAAGACACTGTCATTAATTGTTAAATCGCCTCACCATTCTCTTCCTCTTGTAGGTCTCTGTTTATCATGTTAGACAGCCTCAGTTATTGGGACGGCTCTGCAAGTGCTGTTGGCAGGGCCTGGTTGAACCAGGTTTTGCAGAGACATGACATAGCTCGTGTTCTTGAACCTCTACTGCTTTTGCTGCTGCACCCTAAAACTCACCGTGTATCCATACAGCGGGTTCAAGCACAGCGTCACTGGACCCCGGTCTTTCCTAACCCAACGGAACAAGAGTCCTCTGAGCCAATTTACATGAGGGATATGGGCTATACTGAAAGTAAGAGGGTTCATCTAGTAATCTAAATAGATTTATCATCTGCTTTTTTTCTTTTTTAACCAAAATAAATATTTGCTTTCTAATGTGATTTTTGTCTCCTCTGCAGGTTATAGCCAGATATCAGGGAATGGCCAAGCGTGTGGCAGATGCCTCCCATTGGATGATATGGAACCCTTTAGCCTGACAGTCAACCCTTTGAGTGACAGTCTTTCTCTCTTGAGCCTTAGTAGCGAGAACCTGCAGCTGTGTGGCGAATATCAACCTCCTGATCAGCAGGGGGAGCACCAGAGCTCAGATTCAAGTGGCTCTCAGTCCTCCACTATAGACAATGGCAGCTTTGATGAACTGGAGGGAGGTGGTAGCACTGTTAATATATCTGATCCTGTGCTTTGTCAATCTGTTTCGTCAGAGGAGGAGTCCTTGCACAAGGCAGTTTCTGCTGTGCTTTTTGAGCTAGTAGACAGAGTGGTGCATTTGGTGGAGAAAGAGTCCTCTGAGACACCATCATCTCCTGATGCCTGGATTCAGACAGACTCTGACTCTAACTCATCCACCGATACCTCTAATGGGCCATGCATCACCCTTGCTCCCTTTTCCAACACCCAACCCAGAACACTCCCAGAATTTGTTGCAGGGGGAACCTTGGAGTTCCTGGCTGTGGCCTCAATTGATGCTTTAGGGGAAGAGGAGCATCGGGAAGGCATTGCTCGGCATAGCTCCTCCCCTTCCATCATTACACTGCCAGACAGCGGTGGCAGTGCTGCCCCAGAGCAGAGTCTCCAGGTAGATGACCAGCACCGCAAGCGCAGCCACAGCAGCACACAACTCAGCCTAAAGGGCAAGATTATGGAGCGTCTGGTGGACAAATCCCCAGGGGCCAAGCCTAAAATCAAGAAGGTCAAGAGGAAAGATGATGATAGACGCAAAACCAACCAGGCTGAGAAGAGCCGCCCTCCCAGCATCTTCTTTGGTGACAGTCTTGACTTGGAGAACTGGTACAGCTGTGGGGAAGGGGAAGTGTCTGAGATTGAAAGTGACACAGGTTCACCCAGTGGTGGGGCTGCTAGTGGGGTGGGAGGATCTCGCACTTCTGGGTCACCTCGTTTTAACATCCATCCCCTATACCAGCATGTGCTGCTCTATCTTCAGCTCTATGACTCCTCTCGGACTCTGCATGCGCTCTCTGCCGTTGCAGCCATGCTACGTGCTTCACCAGCAGGATTTGTGAGCGCTATCTCCACCACCAGCATAAACAACACATACACCCCACAGCTCTCTCTTCTGCAGAACTTGCTAGCACGTCATCGTGTCTCTGTCATGGGCAAGGATTTCTACTGCCCCATCCCGCAGGACTCGCACTCTCACTCATTCCGAAGTGCCATGTTCCTGGAGATCATAATCTCCCTTTGCCTCTATTTTCTGCGCAGCTATTACTCAGCCCATGTGGCCGCCACCTCACAGGACCTGGCAGGCAACCATGCCATGCAGCTGACAAGTGTGGAGGTGTTGACGTTGCTCTTCAGCGAGCTTTCTAAGGTCACTGGGGGCTCAGCCAAGGGATTTGCAAGCTTTATTTGTGACGTTTTGTCCAAATGCAAGGTGCAGAAAGTAGTACTACACTGTTTGCTTTCCACCATATTTAGTGTACAGAAGTGGCATGAACACCGTGCCCGTGGCACCAATGTGGCTGCAGTTGAGGAGGGGCTTTCAGAGGACAGCGTCATCAATCTGTCAGAGGACCAGTTGGACAACTGCAGCGCGATACAGTCACAACTTTTGCGTCTGCTTCAGAGCCTGGTGGTGTTGGAGCACCGTGTGATGATCCCAGTGGATGAGGGTGGAGAGGGAGGTCCGGGGTCAACGGGGTCTAGTGGCATACCTAATGGTCCCGGGGCTGGTTTTGAGCTGATTGGGGGCGAGGTAGAGCATGTCAACCCACAACAACCTATGACTTCCTTGCAATATCTGCATGGGCAACCCATTACAGCTCAGGGCATGTTTCTTTGTGCTGTGATCCGAGCCCTGCATCAACATCATGCATGCAAGATGCACCCACAGTGGATTGGCCTTATCACAGCCACTTTGCCATACATGAGAAAAGTGCTTCGGCGAGTAGTTGCATCTGTTACTCTTCAGCTGTGCAAAAACCTTGACAACCTTATCCAGCAATACCGCTATGAGACGGGCCTCACGGACACAAGGTACTGGACCAATTCAGTTATGTAGCAGAGAAACAGTGCCATACAGCAAAGCACAGTAGTTCACAGAGCTGTTTGTATTGACATTTTTGATATAGAGTATAATCACAAACAGATCACACACTGCAACCACAAAGTGATTATTTGACTATAGGTCATTTGATAGTATATTATTTATATCCACAAGAGGGCACTGTTCACCATCAATTCTTCAATTATTGCCCTAAATATATCATGTTCTTTTAAAAAGCACTTTAGGGAATATAAATTAAAATAAATACCATAAACATTTGAAGCAGTGCTTTGTTTATGAGGGGAAAGCCAATGTTTCTGTGTGTATATTTCTAGGCCCCAGTGGATGGCATTGTGTATCCCTCCTGACCTGATTCTAACTGTACTAGAAGGAATGACAGCCATAATCCATTATTGTCTGCTAGACCCAACATCACAATATCACCAGGTGAGGGAGCTAGTGTTTCATGCTTGTTATCTTTCAAAAAGTGAATAAATGGTGAGATCAATTTAATAATAATTACTATTATTATTATTAATCTATAATTTATGTATATATGATATTAATTTAACAGGTGTCAGTTTTTTTCCAATTTTAATCAATGCTTAGGCGTGAGCTTTGAATTCGTATGATTTTTTTTAATGCTTATGTGCATGTAATCCTCAGCTTCAGGTGAATGTAGATCAGAAGCACCTTGCAGAGGCACGTGCAGGCATTCTCTCCATCTTGCACACCATCATGTCCTCCGTAACCCTGCTGTGGGGTGTCCTTTATCTGGCTGATAGTTCTGACAAGCCAGCTGCAGCCTCTGCCTGCTCCACCTCCAACATCAACCTAGGATCCACAAAGGTACCCTTGAGGAGAGTGGACTTGTGTCTTAAGACATGTAGTGACTCTGCTTTGGTCCTGAGAGTTGTCCAGGCGCTAGGTTAACAAACTTTTTACTGCTTGTTCACAGAATCTCAGGCAGCAAATTCTAGAGCTGCTGGGCCCAATCTCAATGAATCATGGAGCTCACTTCATGGCTGCTATTGCTTATGTGTGGAATGAAAGGAAGCAAGTTAAAACTCCATCCAGGAACAAGGTATGAACAACACCAGAAGTAACCTATTAGGTTTGAACCCAGGGACTACAAAAACAAATGCATTGGTCTGTATTTTAGGTAATTCCCACAGCTAGTGAGGAACAACTTCTCCTTGTGGAACTTGTTCGTTCAGTAAGTGCTATGCGAACTGAGACTGTGATACAGACAGTGAAGGAAGTCCTCAAGCAGCCCCCAGCCATCGCCAAAGAGAAGGTATAGTTACGAATATACCCTGACAACTCCCATAATTTTTCTCCAGGCACTGTCAATTACTGCTGTTGGAGTTGCAGGCAGATTTAAGACTCCCCTTTGCCTTTCTTAATTTTACAGAAGAATCTCTCCCTGGAGGTCTGCATGCTTCAGTTTTTCTATGCCTATGTGCAGAGGTAAGTAAACTGAGCAACTATAGTAATATCAGCATATGCCAAAGGTATTCTTTAAATTACTCTGTCTCACTGCCCTTGTCTCGTCTCTATTAGTATTCCAGTGTCTAGTCTGGTTGATAGCTGGCCATCACTCTTGGCATTGCTGAAGGACTCTGTGCAGCTCAGTCTGCCTGCTCCAGGACAGTTCCTCATACTAGGGTAAGTTTTTTTTTCTCAATCCTAGGACAGCCATACTTTCATTTCAAAAGTCCTTTCATTTAGAGGTTTTACTTATAAGATAAATAGTGGCAAATATAATGGAATGAATGTGTCCAATAACAAAGTGAACCTTGTCTTAAATGAAAAGTTTGTTTTTGTTTAAAAAATAGGCAATACTTTTGAAAGACTTCATTAGCTGTCAAGCATATTTCAATGGAATGTCCTGGATTAAATTCTGTTAGGCAATGTTTTACTGAGAAATGTTTTACTAAAAAAAAAAAATTCTCCTGGGATAAAGAGCTTATATAATTGCTGTATTTTTCTATATTGTTTTGAGAAAGTATTGTTTTGATTATTTACATGTCTACATGAAATTAGTGTTTGCTGTTGATTTGATAAATACTTAATAAGTAAATTGACTTATAAGATTACATTAGAGTTGTCAAAAAGTACCGACTTCGGTACCAAGTCGGTTCTGAAATTGTAAAATCGTGACGCTTTGAACGATATTGAGCGGAATCATAAACACCTCTGATCAGCCATTGTGTTCACGCGCTCATCGGAAATGTCTGTGATTGGCTACAATGAGCAACACACGGAAGTGTTTGAAAAAAAAACGTGAGTGGGAGAGCGTTTGAAAGCACAAGCAGCCGTTTATCAGAGGACTGGTCAGCCGATAGACGCCTGCTTTCAAACACTCCCGTTGTGTATCTGTGTAAGCGCTCGGTGAAGAGCGTCATTGATGTATATTTACAACATGTTTTTGAAGCGCTGATCATTGTAGCCAATCACAGACATATTTGATGAGCACGTGAGCACAATGGGCAATCAGAGGTGTTTACGATTCCGACTTTTTGACAGCTCTAGATTACATTAAGAATCAGGAATTCATTTTAATGTTTTCTTTAGAGTATTGAATGAGTTCATCCTAAAGAATCCCACCCTGGAAAGCAAGAAGGACCAGCGAGAGCTACAGGTGACCTTTCCCTCATTCCAACACTCTCCACCGTTACATCAAAGTATCATATTTTTTTTGACATGGTTACTTTGTGTTACTGTTTTTTGGACATTGTACCATGGTAATACCATATATTTCACTACCACTTGCTAATACCACAGTATATAAATATGGCAATTCTATAATACTATGGTCAACATTGAAAAAGATGGTAATGCCATGGTACTTTAGTGTCAATGTCAACTGTTTCTCTTGCATGTCTCATTTTAAATGTTCACATTAAATCATAAAACCATGATTTTCCAGGATGTGACCCATAAGATCGTAGAGGCTATTGGAACGATTGCAGGCTCATCCTTAGAACAGACCACATGGTTGAGGAGAAACCTGGAGGTCAAACCTTCCCCTCAAATCATGGTGGAGGGGGCCAGTCTGGAGACAGATGTAGAAGGTCAGAGACTATGTGTGTCTGTGTTTATGTAAGGTATAGCCCATGTACATCGACCCCTGTTTACATGCACAGCTCCATGACCATGAGGGTATGGCGAGTCTTTCACTAACAGTATGTATGTTTCAGATCTAATGCTCACAGTGATGGAGGCCTCCAGCTTCACTCCATCTGTGTACAGTGTTCACGCCCTCACTTTGCTGGCTGAGGTAAACGCAGAATGTCACATGCACACTCTTTTCCTTCTTTAAATATACAACGAGCCCAAATCTACCACAACCGGTGAAGCAGATATCATTTGTAAATTAGAATTTTGCATTGGTATCAAGCGCACCAAGAACATTCACAGGTCACCAGAGGTCGTGCTCTGCCCTGCCCTATTTGTCTCTGTATGTTTGCTTTTTTTTTTGCATTGTTGTGTTGATTGGCTTTCTGTGAATTTAATTATTGTGCTCATGGGTGTCTTTGCAGGTACTGGCTCATCTATTAGACATGGTCTTCTACAGTGATGAGAAGGAGAGAGTGATTCCTCTGCTGGTCAACCTCATGCATTATGTTGTGCCCTACCTGCGCAACCATAGGTATTTGGTCTTCAAAATCCAACACTGTTGACACAAGATTGAGGAATTGACAAAATTATCGGACACAAACTTGCTGAAGCTGCTTCAGTGTCTTGGATTGTGTAATTGAAAGTTATTATAGGGATCAAGATCTTGTTGCTCTGTCTTCTTTTTGCCAGTGCTCACAATGCCCCCAGTTATCGTGCATGTATCCAGCTGTTGAGCAGCCTCAGTGGATATCAGTACACCCGGAGAGCCTGGAAGAAAGAAGCTTTCGACCTGTTTATGGACCATACGTTTTTCCAGATGGACTCCTCTTGCGTCAGCCAGTGAGTCCTGTACAGCACAACATGTACTTTCTCCTTGTCGCAGTGGTTTTACTGCCACTCAGAGGGCAATGTGACCTCTAGTTGACCACATTTCTCTCTTTCAGCTGGAGAGCAATCATAGACCACCTGATGACTCATGACAAAACCACATTCAGAGACCTGATGAGTGAGTCTTCCAGCTGCACCCATCTTATTGCTCTATCGTTATCATCGAGATGTTTTTTTGTGTGTGAGTGTTGTAGAGAAGAACTTGCTAACATTTTGTATATGTGCAGCCCGAGTTGCCGTGGCTCAAAGCAGCTCTCTGAGTCTTTTCACCAATCGAGATGCAGAGCTTGAGCAGAGAGCCATGCTACTCAAACGACTGGCCTTCACCATCTACAGCAGTGAGGTGGACCAATACCAGAAGTACTTGCCAGACATTCAAGGTACACGCAGACACTAACAGACATGCTACATAAGAGCACCTAAACAAAAATCCATTGATTTCAAAATCAGGGGTGTACAATCCTAGAGGGCCAATGTCCTGAATTTAGTTCCAACCTGCCCCAAAACACTTGCCTGTAAGTTTCTAGGGTTGCGATCCACTTCGTTTTTAGACACACACTTGCAAACTTCCCTGAGCTCTTATTCATCTCCAATTTGAAGTGAGTTCTAGTTCCTCAGGTGAAAGAGGAGAGCTTATATGGACAGACCCTCGACTCCCTCGACAGACTCTTGACTGAGGGAGCGAGGCGACTCCTATGCAAACTTCAGGCAGCACACATACACCACAATGCAACACAAGGTAACACCACAGTATATCGCACTTAATAGGATTAATCTATTAATTGCCTATTAACTATTAACTCTTAACTTATAAGGTTATTGTATTGATATTTGTATAGATTTTCTCCAACAGCCCAAGGATACTTATAGGCATATAGAATTGTGCATCAAACAAATTAATTAGGAAAAATAAATAAACAATATAATGTAAATAATAAATCAGTTCCATTAAGATTTCCAAGTGATCAAGGGCTTGGGACTTTCCAATTCAATCCATTCCAAGGGTACTGCCAGTTGTGGACAATCATAAGAATCACCAGTAGTCCAACATACGCACTGATGTACATCTGAGACGGATGGACATCAATGAGACAAAGGGTAGTTAGTGAGGAAAGGGCATAAAAAAGTTAAGAGAAGCGTAGCCTAGTAATCTAGCGCACATAATAAGCTCTAAATCAGGGGTCGGCAACCTATGCAAACTTTCAAACAGCACTCTGCACATGAGCAATAGCGAGAGAGGTATATGTATTTCACTTAAATACCCCTCACACCAGTGAACATTTTTGAGGTAATCGTTCCTCATAGTCACGCAACCTATTTAACGTTAGAAGCTATAAATACTATTAAAGGGTGAGTCACGCTGCGCGATTGAGTAGATGACAGCTCAGAGTTTGTTCTGCTGTATTTGTTGCTCTTATATTTCAGAGAACAAGCTACCGCTGTCAATGAGATTTTCAACTCTGTATGCACAGTCCTTAACATTTCACACAATGTCGTTTCAGAGCGTCTTGTGGAGAGCCTACGACTCCCTCAAGTACCCATCCTCCATGCTCAGGTCTTCCTCTTCTTCAGAGTGCTGCTACTGCGCATGTCCCCCCAGCACCTGACCTCACTCTGGCCCACTATGATCACTGAGTTGGTGAGGATATGACACACCTCACACATTTACATATTACAAATAATCACAAGCAACGTCTCACAAATCAGTCTGTAAGCTCTTGGCCTTGATGGTGAAATGACAGAAGTTCCCAGGGAGAATCTGGATGGGAATAGTTATTTGGTAGAGCTTTTTTGTCTCATTCTTAGAATTATTAGAATCAGCCATGTTCATTACGCTTCCCACAGGTTCAGGTGTTCTTACTTATGGAACAAGAACTCACTGCAGATGAGGACATCACCAGGTATCGATTTATCAAATCTGTTATATCTTTTAGCTTTTGTTCAAGGAATAAAATCAGGCTACATTTAAGACCTTATAGGTCATTTGTACATGTTGAATACTGATGAATGTGGTCTTTGGGCTCTCTCCAGGACCTCAGGCCCCTCGGTTGCAGGGCTCGAGACAACATACTCAGGGGGCAATGGCTTCTCTACCTCCTACAACAGCCAGCGCTGGCTCAACCTCTACCTGTCTGCCTGCAAGCTGCTGGACCTGGCCCTCGCTCTGCCCTCTGAGAGTCTGCCTCAGTTCCAGATGTGGGTGTTTGGGTGTTCCAAATGTTTGAAATGTATTTTAGCACAAGGAAGGAACTCATTTGAATAAGCTTGTAATATTTCTTGGGCTTTCTAGGGCTTTTCACACTGCACTTATCCCCAGGTTATCGTTGTTCTAAATACTGCTTTTAACCCTGGATAGAGGAACATTTCACACTTGTAATTTAAAAGTGAGGTTAGCACCGCTTCTTACCCAAAGTTATGAAACCTCACAAACCGCTCTTGCAATAACACTGCATTGCAGTGCCAAACTTGTAGTGTGAAATTATGTGGTGTTAGAATGTTATGGCTAGATGCTTAGCAACATAGACCCAGTTGCTTGCCTCATATTCACACGGTTTGACTGTCACAGAAACACTGTGTTTGAGAAATGGTGATGGAAAATACATTAATGGGAGTGAAGAAAAGGCTGTTTCATTTAATTCTAACCGTTATAGTTCAAAAAGTCTAAACAGGTTGCATGCTGCTTTTGTCGATTCAATGACACTGACATGGCAAATATGCAAATAAGGACATTAACACAGGGTTTAGGAATGTACAGTGCAGTTTGAGATTACCCAGGATTAACTGTTAACTCTAAAGCATGCGCAGTGTGAAACGTGATAACCCAGGATTCTGTTTACCCAGGGTTTAGAATGACCCATGGTTAACTATTTCAAGTGTGCAAAGCCCTTCTGTTCCGAGCTGTGAAAACTATTCATCCTTTTACATTATATCAGTCTTATTCAGTCTTCATTGATAAAATTCATTACAAATATTGAGCATATTTAATTTGAAGGAAATAATAATACATTGTGCCACAGGTATCGCTGGGCATTTGTCCCTGAAGCCTCGGATGACTCTGGTCTGGAGGTCCGCAGACAGGGGACCCATCAGAGAGAGTTCAAGCCCTATGTTGTCAGACTGGCCAAGCTGCTGAGAAAAAGGGCCAAGGTAATACGACCACAAAACAGTCGCCACAATATGCAATTAACCCTAAATAAATAAGATTAAAATTTGGGTTTCAATCTTAAAAAAGATTAAAAAGTTTCAACTTTTTTTTAGCTTAAAGATCTAAATATCCACAACAAACACCCTTTCGACATGAAACCAAGAAAGGAGACCTACACTTTCCCTGCCTCTCCCCACAGCCTCTTAAATGTCGCCCCTTTTAGGATTAATCTGTGGAAATCTGTTCTTTCCAATTGTTGCCTTGTTATTTTAATAGAGGTTCATTCCACGTGATTAGCATAGGACCTATAACATTTATAGACTATTCAGTAGATTTGCTAATGCTCCTAAGCCTAGGATGTTCATTACCCTCATGGGAATGTCTCCATTAACTCTAGAAAAATCCAGAGGAAGACTGCTCCACACGCACTCTGTCCTGGGAGCCCGGACAACTCCTGCTCACCCTTTATGTGATCCGCAGCATGGAGCAGCTTCTCCCTTTCTTCAACCTTCTCAGCCAGGTGTTCAGCAGTAAAGGCAACAGCCGCTCAGGACCATATCACAGCCCTACTCCCAGAGACGGCCCATTCCCTAGCAAGGATGGGAAGTTGGAGAGCCAGAAAGTCTTCTGGAGCCGGGCCAGACAGAACATTGAGGAAATGGTTGAGAAGGACTTCCTTGAGGGACTCATCAAAACGTGACCTGACATGGACAAAAAGTGAAGCTATTGAGCAAAAACACTAACACCTCACCTTTTAAAAAAAATGGAAGAGAACAAAAAAAGAAGTTTGTACATTTTTTTGCTTTTCTAATTAATGTATTTTTCCCCAAAAGCTATACTATTTAATTTAAATTCTTTTAATGTAAATATGGCCAGCTGTGATGATTTCTTTAATTTTTTTGAGCCCATAGGATAGTATGATGATACTGTGCCATTCCATATTGTGGTGACTTGCCTAATAAAAGAGACATATCATGTGAATTTAAAACATTTTTGAATTTCCTTATCCACAGAAAGGCTTGTAACAGACCTCATGTCCATAACTAACTAATCAAACTTGCACTAATATTTATTTCCTTTTGGATTAGATTTCAATTGTCAACAAAAACCTTTCGTGTAAAAATGCATATATGCGGATAGTTAAAAGTAATGTTGCTTTAAAAATGATAAAAGCCATAATGGAAAAACATTAAAGTAAAAGAGATAGGAAATAAAACAGACATGTTCAAATCGACTAGCTTCACTACAGCTGTTTTTCTTCTTCAAAGGGTGATCTAATTTAACTAAAGTAGGCTACAGCCGTAATCGAATGGGGGGGGTTATGAATTTATAAAATAAATGAAGACCACCATTAAAATGACGTAAGTATATTATTTATAATTTAACCCTCTGGTGCTGTTCTGACATTTTTTTTCTAGATTTATTTTATTTTATTTTTTTTATGGTACGAAACTTGGAAAAGGTTTTGGCACTTACTGTGTGAACAAAACGTTAAATGGTCGTGAAATAAATTGTCAAAAACTACTGCATTGGAAATGAATGGGAAATTAATTTTATCTTTTGGAAACATTTGGTACTGCGCCCAAACTAATTCTTACTGAAAGCACATATTTTGATAAATCAGCCTCAAATTTAGAACACAGTTTGTTTAGATTTATGGCTTTGATTTTCTCACAGTTTTAGGGTAAAACGTGTTTTAGAAAATATATATTTTATACAAAAACTGAAAATGGTATTTTTGTGCGTATTTTATAACAATGTAAAATTGTATAACTTTCTTCAAGTTCACTTTTTTAAACTTTTAACTACTGCGTAAATACAATTTAGTAGCATAAAATTCCCCCAAAATACAAAATATTACATAAAGAAACGTTAGCGAACTAAAATTTAGTACAATAATTTAATTGGGGGGAAAAAATCGCTCATTTTTGACCGACACGCGACCAATACCAGAGGGTTAATTTTATTTTTGTGGCATTGTTGTGTTTATTGCCTAATAAAGGTAATATCAAGCAGTTGAGAAACTTGAAGAAAATGAACATTCTTGAAGAGTCCTTTGTTGTAGACAAACACATTTCTTAATCACGAATAACAGCCACTGGACGGATCTTTAGGGTGAACTGACTGACTGAAAATATTCAATCCTTCAAATCAAGAGGAATCAAAATCCCCATCTCCGGTTACCATAGCAATAAAACAGCACATTAACATGGGGCGCAGATAGTAAAACGCAATCTGGGTTTTTAATGACGTGTGACCTGACTCATGCGTGGGGGCGGAGTGATAGGAAAAATAAATAAATATTGAGTCCATCAGGGACCGCGGCTTTCCGTTATCGCTGCGTTTCATCCTCCTCATTCAGCATTTGTCCGAAACTGGACATAGCCTCAGGGTGAATAAAAAGTAGGGAGAGCGTCTTTTAGAGATGAGGAGAACAACGCAAGCCGTTTGAAGGTTTGGGTGACTGCACATCCAGCGGGGTTTGTCGGGAAGATTAATCCTTGATCTGGAGGAGGAGAGAAGGACGACTGTTCGAGCCGAGCATCATCGTGAACAGCCTCTTCCAATACAGAGTGGAAATAACGAGGACAATCCTTTAGTACTTTATATAAATTGTCTTTTATAACATTCAAGCTCACCGTTTTCTCTTTTTAATAACTATTTGCGGTTGAAATAGTCGTTACGCATCTCCCGCATCCCCACGAGGGGAATACACAGCGCAGGCGTTGACCTGAAATTTATATTTTAGTAAACACGGAGTCTAGCTCTGTATGTTTTAGTATTGCCTTAGGTATGTCCATAGCTCATAATCCATGCTAAAGATTTCATCTTGATAACAATAACATCTTATTAATATCGCAAATTTTGGCCTCGAATCCATTTGAAAGGGCCTCATCCTTTTGGACGCTTTGGAGCAACTCGACGCGTCTCTTTATACGGGAGTAAGGGCGTTTGATTCCGCGAGAGAAGAAAGATGTCGGGTCAGACTTTGACGGACCGCATCGCCGCGGCGCAGTACAGCCTCACGGGATCCGAGGTGGCTCGTGCGGTGTGTAAAGCGACCACGCACGAGGTGATGGCACCTAAAAAGAAACATCTCGAATGTAAGTTGGTTCAGGTTAAGATTACACCTTTCTCTGCCTTGTTTATGTCTATCAAATATACCTACACCATCTGTTCAACTATACACATAATGGTTTGCCCACTTTGCCCATCGTCATTCCTCAAAGGTCATCAAACACCACTGGATTGGTTAGAAAGGTCTGTGGTGCTGTCAGTATTGTGGAATGGAGATGTGAAATTGCTCTGTGACTAATGGGCCCTCATTTCACAGTGTGTCTGTCACTAAGCAGAGAGACACCAGAATGAACAGAGAACATGGCTTCCATCCACTGTATGGCCTGAAAGGAAACAGACTTTTATCTCAAACTTCCAAGTCATTTGTTTGGAAAGCCATTTATTTGGTATGAAATGGAATGCATTTTCATTCTATCTATCTATCTATCTATCTATCTATCTATCTATCTATCTATCTATCTATCTATCATGTGCAATATAGGTAGGACAATATATATTTTCAGCAGTAACCTATAGACTAACCCATATATATATATATATATATATTAGTGATGGGAAGTTCGGCTCTTTTCAGAGAGCCGGCTCTTTTGGCTCAGCTCCCAAAGAAGAGCCGGCTCTTTCGACTCCCGAAAGGCTCTTAATTTAGGATTTTTTTGTAGGCCTTTATTTTACCATAACTTTGCAAAAATGAATGGTTTGTGTGTTGAAAACCCTTTCATGTGCAGTGTTTTTATGCATTTATTGCACAAATTAACAACAAAACAGCAAATAAACAGCTCTGTTGTCATTGAATGCAAGTTTTTTAAACCTAGGGATCCTAAATAAAGCGACGAGAATACTTTTTGTGCGCAAAAACAAACAAAAATAACGACTTTTTTCCACTATTAATTTCCTTCTCTCTGGGCCTCGAGTCTTTTCACGTAGTGTTTTTGCGCAGCGCGTCAGTGTTGTACGACACACGCATCACACACATGACCAGCGTCGGCCAATAGTGAGCCTACGTGGTGACGTGTAACACAGACACGCTGCGCAAAAACACTACGTGAACTAGGGCTGCACGATTATGACAAAAATCATAATTGTCGATTATTCCCTTGAAATTGTAATTGCGATTATTAATTACGATTATCATAATTTACATTGAATATATATATAACTACATTGAATATAATAATAACACCTAGCTCCAACATTTAAAATTTGTGAACACACACACTGTCCCCCTTTACTTAACATACACATAAATTGTAAGAATATGACTAATAGTAAAGACTACTAATAAATAAACATTAGGCCTATGCTAAAGCTATTAAATAGCAGTCCCAAACTAGCTTTTGTTAATACAATGTTGGTATGAGCCACCACAGTCATTTAAAAATATAAAAAAATAACACAAAGTGAAAATAAAGTGGCATTTTGGGGTTAATATTGAAATGACAGTTACCATGGTGAATAGGCCTACACAATATTAACAAGAACTGTTAATGAAACATGGAAACTGCTCCTGGCGAATAGAATGAAAATCATCCCTGCATGCAAATCCTTCTCAGCTAACACACGACGTACCATTAACGTGATTTATTGGTATTTTACTTTTATTTCGTGACTTACTAATTTACAACGTAACAACGTTGAATGCTCGTAGTTTCCTTTGCACTTAAACACAGCGCGCGCCGCCGCATTTGCGCGTGCAATTGAAGAGTGTGCGCTACGAGCACAGTAGCCTATAACGGCTGACAGGACAGGAACGTCCGTTTTTCTGAGGTGAAAGACTTTATTTCAGCGTACATATACGTCACTGCCTGGTAGTTCCTATTGTGCCGGGTTTTCTGAAGTAGTTGTGATTCGCCTCTCATAACATGCTCTAAATGCACGCAGAGTGGATTTTTTTTTTTTTTTTTTTGTAATCGCGGCTTTGAACGATTACGTAATCGTGGGATCCATAATCGTAATCGCGATTAGAAATTCGATTAATTGTGCAGCCCTAACGTGAACTAACTCGAGGCCCAGAGAGAAGGAAATGAATAGTGGAATAAAGTCGTTATTTTTGTTAGTTTTTGCGCACAAAAAGTATTCTCGTCGCTTGATATACTTAACATTGAGCCACTGTAGTCACTTAGACTATATTAACGATCTCTTTAATAACTTTTCTGGGCCAGCAAGTTTCAATCCCTTATAAGCCTATGGAGAAGTGATCCAGCTCTCAAATTTAATCAAAAATATCGTCATTTGTGTTCCGAAGATGAACGTAGGTCTTACGGGGTTGAAACAACATGAGGGTGAGTAATTACTGACAGAATTTTCATTTTGGGGTGAACTAACCCTTTAACGTTGTTACGACTCGTTAACTTGCAGTGGAGTGCTGCTTCGCTTCACCCACCTCTCTGTTTTTACATAATGGTATGATCCCATATCCTCACATCTGATTGGCCGCGATGCGATTGCTGACCAATCAAAACAAAGTTCTGCCTTGAGGAAAGCAGAGAAAGGAAAAAAACTGGGAGCCGGCTCTCACTCGATGCGAGCCGGCTCTTCTGATTCACTACAAAGCATCGGCTCTCAGAGCCGCATCTTTTGCGCATGACACATCACTAATATATATATATATTTATAAAATGTGCTCTAGAACCCTTTGTCTACTAACTGTGAGTCTATAAGTTACTGTACAATACTCAGTGTTGATAGCATGTTAGGAAGTGCACTCGAAGGCTGAAGTAATCAACCTCCAGATGAGGTTGAGTAGCATGTGACCGGGAATTGTTTCGGCAGCTCCAGTACACTTTCATTGCCTCTCAGATTCACCTCTGCTGAATTATACATGCCTCTGTAGGTCAAAGGTGAGGATGTCACCAAGAACATTAAGTGGAGCATGTGATACTGACATTCAACCCCTTTGATATTCTATGAAAGTTTAAAACTCAATGTCTTATTGCGTGTCATGTTGGGGGGAAAAAAACAGATTAACAAATATGCATGTTGTTTACTCTGACCTCTAGTTGTAAAAATAATTGGTAGAAATTGGACACAAACAGACAAACAATCTGCTAAATTCAACAAACATTGCATGTGATATCAAAAGTAGATATAGCTAGTATTTGAAAAGATTTTACAATTGGCTCATGCTGAAATGTAAACAGTGTCTCATTGAAATATGGCACATACATCTCTCTGAATCATGGTTCTTAAATCAATAGCTTTCAAACAGTCCTGATCAGCATCACAAAAGGTCTGTGTTTGTGGCAGGTGTCCTAAGCACTGTGACACTCCCACATCTGTCTCAGAGGAGCATGGGTAATCAGAACACGTCAATTAAAGCAGAGATAAGCAATTCAACTGCAAGGCTCAGGACAAATTCACACGGTTGAAAAACCTTTCTTTGGTTTCCATCCATGTAATCTTACTGTGATGAATATTTATTCTGTTTATTTATAGTTTTTAACCCATTCAGTATTATTTTGTATGCAGCACTCAGCATTCAGCCGACATGCCAGCAATCTCTTTAATGTGCTGACTCATTAGTTCACATTTCAAGTTTGAATGTGCTGTGACAAAGCGGTGATATCTAAGTGGGTGAGTTGTTCACTTACTTTTTAATGAATTATCACATTAACACAATTATTCAGACAATGTGACTTTCCCCCATTCATTCTCAATTGCCCATCACCAAACCCACCGTACGCTTTAGGGGGTCTCTTAAAACTCAGTGCGCTCAGGGGAGGCGAGGAGATGCTGCTTCTCAACATAACTTTAACCGATGGTGTCACCGTTGGACAGTGTCACTTAAAAATCAGTGATTTATACACTTTTAATGTCATATTTCATAACATTCGTGGTGTTTTTTTGTACTGTGGATTACTTTTTCATTCAATTTTTTGAGGACGGAGGAAACATCTGATAAAGACACTTCTTGTTTCACCTCATTTCTGACATTTCCAACCCCCCACTAGGATGTTTAAACATTGCATCGCCTCAATTTTATGTTGTGTGACTGGGAAAACTGCACAGATGTTTTTTTTCCCCAACATATTTCAGGGATACTAAAGGCTTCATTGTATCAGGCCTGTGTTTGAAACTGTCTACTTACCAGAAGCAGCAGTAGCCATGATCCAAATAGTATAATAGCATTTAAGTGACACTAAAATTATCTTGAGTGTCACTGCATTAGATAATGGAATATAAAGACAACGCATCCGCGAATAAAAAAAAATATGCTAGAGCTTTTCTCACTTCTACAGAAAAGAACTTACTACCTTGCAAGTACGTCTTTCCGTCTTTTTGGTCCCGAGTTGATTTTAGTGAATGCATCAAGCAATTTCCCCTCAAGTTCAACGAATTTTCGTAGTCGAAATCCAGTCATTTCAAGAGGAATCAGGGGCATCACTAGGCCATTTTTAGGTGGACCTAAATTTCTACCCAGCCCCCCTAAATATTTTGTGATTAGCTCCGTAATCTGTACACAAATTCGTAATCGCCTCAGTCCCCTTTAAATTTCACATGAAAACGGTGGCAGGTTTCAGCTCCTCCCCGTCTTTTAGTCTGTGTTATTCAGCGTGTTTTCCTCCAGCGAAGAAGACATACTTATATTCATTCTAAAATTGTATTTATTTTAAATTTAATGGATAATTGTGGATGTGGCATTGTGACTCAGTCAATGCACTCATTTAAACTGCCTATGACCGAAAAACATCACATGGAGTTATAAATAATGACCCAGCAGTTGATTGTGACACATTTATTAGGCTTATAGAGTAAAGGGATGTGTGGTTTTTGATGTCACTGAATTATAGAAGTGGCAAATTCATATAGATTAATGTGCTGTTGTTATTTTTTTTTTAAATGGAAAACAAAAAAGGAATGGTTTAACAGGGCAAATAAACTATTTTGCTAATCTAGGCAATTACAGTAATATAAGGTTTTGTTTATATACTAAATTAATATTAAACAAATAGTCTATGATCTGGTTAGTTAAAATGATAGATAAAAACTGCCTATCCTAGTATGCAAACAATAATTTATTTTTCATCATGCCCTCATTGGGGGCTGAGCCCCGATAATATTGAAATCCTAGAATTGGCCCTGATAGGAATCCATGCGATTATGGAGATTTTCATTTGAGGGCGAAACATTTCCCCATGCAGATTTCACAAAAAGTTCAGTTGAATGAATCAATGGCTGCGGCCAAAAGCTGAAAAATGTTGCTTATGAAGGTAACAAGGCACATCCGAATTCAATGTTCGTGTTATCCTGTCTTCTGAGCTATTGTTTATCTGGGGTGCGTTTCCCGAAAGCATCGTTGGCCAACTATGGTCGCAAGTTCATCGCAATGTCCATTGAACTCTATTGGTAACGAGGGAACTTGCGACCATAGTTGGCTAACGATGCTTTCGGGAAACGCACCCCTGGTCGATTTTTTTTAAGGCAGCATAGATGTGACGTTCACTGGCTTTGATATCCCAGAATCCTGTGCATTCCATTCCATGACAGTTGAGCTAAAAAAAAATATATATATATATGGCTTCTGAAAGTTGTGGTAGGTGCTCAGTTTGTGTTTAAATGTACATTTTGGACCAACTTTTTCCAATTTTGATGTAATTGTAGTTATTAAATATTTACTTAGTTATCACCAAAGCTCTCTCTATTTTGCTGTAGATCATTAAATATTATGCTGCCTCATAAATGATTTTAGTGTGGACAGAAGTTTAGACACAGCCAATGTTTGTGAACAAATCGATTGAGTGAATGATTCAACGACCTAAAAAGACAGCCACTTGTTTCTTTCCCAAATGATTCAGCATTTAAACAAATTGGTTGAATGAATGATTCCAATGAATTACTCATAAAGACAGTCACTTGTCACCATATACTGGTGTAACCTACAGAGTCACTAAACCATCACCACCAATAATGGACAGACTGACAAAAACGCACAAAGGCGGAGTAATACTGTCACGTTTCAGTCCAAAGACGATGAAGAAGATTCAATTAGAAGTGTTTTTATTTAAACAAAGTCAAACAAAGTTATTTAATCCACAAATGCGAGTCAGCGTACGAGCATAAACACACGGAAAAAACAGACAATGAATGTGAACTAAAGAGGAACTTAAATGCACAGATACAATGAACTGATTACAGACAGGTGTACTCCTTAAATGAATACCCATGAAAACAGATTAGTGGCTGGAAACTAGAACACACGAAACGGTAACTGAAAAGAAACAAATTAAAAGTTAATGAAAATGAAACTGAAGCTAAACTGAAAATAATGGTGACAAACACAAACTGGGAAAAGTCCCAGTGCTGTTGAACTATATTTATTGATGAGTCAAACAATCAAGGAATGAAACATATCCATAGGCATCTTGTTCGGCAGTCTTTGTTGATGCTATATTTGGTGACTGAGGGTAGAATGTCCATGTGGGGTGAGACAAACTGGGCAGAGTGTCAAGCTCAAACTCACGCTCGAGTTTCAAACATCAGCAGTATAATGATAAAGATACATTTTGTCTAAATGCCGTAGGGAGATATATGACTGACTCGCAGCTAAACGGGAGGGACTTGAGGAGGAAATCATTCATCTGAGTATCACAAGAAAAATGAAGGGGCTATTGAGGCCACCAGGGTGTCATTTCAACCAAAGTGCTGATTTAAGGAGCTTCTCTTACAGCTTAATAAGTAAAACTTACATTAGCTTACAAAATCGACACATTATTCCAGAGAAAATAATACATCCCTGGCTGAAGTGCATTTTTAAGTGTGTCTCTGTGAATCAGTCTCACTCTATCCTTCTCTTTTTCTTTCTTTTTATCTCTTCTTGTTTGTCTCTCTAGCTCGCTCTTTCTCTCTATCTCTTTCTACAAATCAAATGGTGCAGTGTTGGCGATACTCTGTCTGCAGTGTGTGAAAGTAAGAGAGTGAAAGCTGTGCGGCACTGATGTCACTCAGCAAGAGAAATCAGCATTGCTGTGATGTCACAGTATCAAAATGCGGATTTCGGCCAATCACGACAAAGCATAGTGGCAGAGTGTTTTCAGCACCTTGGACAGGGACACCCCCTCAAAAACTGAACTAACACCTCCGTCTATTCTTATATTCTGTCAATTCTCATTTTTCCAGCACCCTTCCCCCCACACACAGCTGACTTAGAGGTCACTGCGTCCTTGAAGCAGTATTCACTGTGCATTAGTCATTGTGTGTGCTAATTTAAAATTTTGAAGTGAGTCATTTATGCTGCTCTTACAAGCACATGCACATATTTGCATTCAAGTGTAGCGAGAGAGAGATGCTCTTCTGTCCATTCATTGCGCAGATGTTTGTAGTGCTGTTTGCTTATTGGTGAAAGTGCTAAATTTGTCGCCTGGTTAATTAGGCTACAATCACAATGGCAGTAGTGTACATGGCATCAATGGGTGCTGTTAGTACAACGCTGTGCCATGAATAATGCAAGAGAGATTTGTTTCCTGTGTAATCTGTCCGCCGGGCCCCCAGGAGCCTTTAAGAGGCCGAGCAGGGTGCAAGGGTCTGGACCAGGTCTGCCATTAGAGATTAGGCCACACAGGATTCTACTGATTCTCACATTAGAGAAGTCAAAACAGATTGAGATTCTACGTGTCATGCTGGAGATTTAGATTAGGTTTTTCCAAAGGGGAAGAGGGTTAGAATAGGTCAAGGGACTGCAGAATAGTTGGAGAGGTCAAATAGAGCACTGAGATTATAATAGCACATTCATGTTTATATGATGTTGAGATGCTCAGTCAACATAAAATGTGTTTGCAAGCCGTTTTGCTTCTGTACACTGACTCCTTTCAGAGTAAGTAAGTGTTACACACATCCAAAAATAAATAATACAGGTAAGGATGTATGATATATACATCCCCATTTGTTTCATTTATTGTTCAATATTGCATTTAATTGTTTATACTCATTCCCTCTATTTTTACATTTAGATAACCTTTACATTTACACTCCCTTAAAGATCATCTTTAAAAAAAAATAACAATTTAATAACACTTTTAAACAATCTGTAGCAAGCCTCAAAATAAATATCCATTTATCGTACTGAATATTATAATGTTGGGATGCCTATTGCATAAATTCACTTGTAGCATTTAAAATGATAGATTTTTTTGTGTTTTATTTTTTAGTTTATTTAGACAAATTAATATTAATATATTTTTATATTGTGCATTTATTGATTATTGGCCTTAAAATTTAAATAATTATTGACTTATCGGTATCGGCCAGGTTGCTAATAATATTGGTGCATCCATAAATACAGGTGCTCAAAACTAAAATATATAAATTATGTCGACACACTGTTGCGCCCTAAAATGTTGATTAATCTTCTCTCCAAAAATATGAGACATTTTGAACACAGTTTAGTGTGATAAAGTATTTTTTGAGAAAAGATAAAAAAATACGTTTTGGTAGCAAAAGTGTGCTGACATTATTTAGATTTATTATTTTATGCATTTCAGAGTGGAAATAAAAATGTAGGGCAAGACTTGATTTTATCCGTTATGAAAGATAAATAGGGTCCATTTGGATTGATTTTAATGCAAAAATCTTTGAATTGAATCACACTTCAACACATTAAGCAACATCTGTCATACAGTAAACTATTGATTTTTTATATGGTTGCTAAAGAGCAGGCTCGTTATTAGACTGTTTTTCAACATTATTAGCAAATTGTCTTGTAATGAGAATCATGATTCAAGTTAAGGGTGATTTACTTAAGTATTTGTAAAATGTGAAAATATTGCCTTCAATGGTTGTTAGGTTTTCTAACGATTGCTTTAATCGTTGATATATTAGCATGATATATAAGCATGATATAAGCTCACATCTGCACTACAGAAAGAAAGATATTCTCCTGTACAGGCTGGTTTACGCTGGTTTCTTCTTGGATGCAATGTCGCCACGCTGCTTGCCAGTGAGGGCACATGGGCAATCTCTCAGTTTAGTTTTTTTTTTTGCTCCAGGGATAGGACTATAAATAAAGAGAGCTTTTCATGCTCCATTCATGTGCAGCGGAATATGGCTGTTTTTGCTCTCAAACACACACATATTCAGCACACTCATTCAGCTCTCATGTTACTTAAACACTCTACCTTAAAACCGTCATTCATTTTAACATGCTTATCAGTTTGCATAGCTCTGTTGAATGGACTTGGCAAAATTGTTATTTCAGTAAAAACAAGTAGCTAGTTGCGTAGGATCTTTGGACAAGGGGAATGTTGGTAAATATATGCAAAAATATTAAAACTGGTCTAAATCAACAAGATAAATACACCATTCATTTTATTTAAAGGCTAGCACATAAGGATACAATCACTTGTTATGAAAGGCAAAGTGGAGAGAGTAGGCTAATGCAATTTAGCATGCTAAGATTAGCATGACATTTCTAGCTGACCACATAATTGTACTGGTTTACATTGGGTCTCTAAACAACTGTCACATGATATTTTATTGATAATATATATTACAAAAGCATCCTGTGACAACCAATAATTTCTCAAATGAAATGTTTTTGTGATATCACAAAATAATACAGAGAAAATATAGCTTCTGGCACTAGATAATTCAACAATGGTAACTCACATGATCCACAAATGCAATATTACTCAAAATTCTGGTTCTATAACTAACAAAGAATGCACTTACAAGTCCATTTCACTTAATTTTACATTCTCTGCAAGTAACTGGACTCAAACCTGCTAGAACTCACCAAGTCACAGTCAGAGCATGCTGTGTAACACTACACAATCACTATACATTGTAGCACTCCAATACTAGGAGCTGTAGTGTGACTGTTTGTAGTATCAGATTGTGCAATTAATTATTAGAATAATAATTTTCTGATTATTAGTATGCCGTTTTTGAGTCTTTATTGTGTTCTCATGTAGTCTTTTATTTTGAAATTTTGTAGGCTGTGAATGATTGGTTCCTGCTCAGCTGTCTTGTTATCAGGTTTGCTCTTGTGTATTGTTAGCCAATATCTTTACATTGCCCTGTGTCTAGCATCATTCAGTGTAACCAGGTATTGATTGGTGAGTTCTTGTTCATAATTAAAAGTATTGTCTAAAGATACACATGGGAACAATCAAGTGAGTGCAGGGCTCAACAATAAAGATGGCCCTGGGCCAGCGTGAACAACGCTCGGGACAGTTGACGGACATTGGCCCAGTGCTGCATCGTCTAAAAGTTTATCATTTGCACACGTTTTTAAGCCTTGCTAGTTTAAATATTCAAGCGCAAGAAGATGTGAAAGGGAATTCTATTTGGTACTCGCACGCTGTGTGAGAAGTTTGTGTGCACACACATCCGAGGCATGAGCTCAGAAAGTCACTTCTCAGGGTGTGTTCACACTTTTAGTTTGGTTCGTTTGGTCCGGACCAAAAAAAACAAAACAAAAAAAACATTTAGTCCTGGTCCGCTTAGTGTTCACATTTTAACAGTGAACCTAAAGATACCAAACCTAAAGGCATAGGGCACCTGATTGGTCGGCTTTATTACGTGTATTTCGTGACAGAACTTAATGAGCATCCAAAACAATGCTGTGTGCTGGGCTAAATGCACTTGTTGTATGTGTGTAGCCAACATATGATGGTATTTTGACCAGCTGAGAACTCGTGAAGAGCTTATAAAATGTGTAAAGGAGTCAAAAAAGTGTCAGGAATCCCTCCGTCACACACACAAATGAAGATCTGCTGCGAGGAGACCGAATTTTTGATGGGCAACATTGCAACTATGATAAAAACAGTTATGCTTGAGCATTCTGTCCTTTTTGGGGTCGCATCTTATTACATGTCGTTAACATGTCTTTGGTCTGTGTTGCATTCATATTTCATTCGAACCGCACCAGAGTTAATTTGGAAGCGAACCGAAACCCATTCTTTCAGCGATCTTTGTCCGCTTGTTTGGCACGCACCAGGGTTCAGATGGCAGCGTTCACACTTTTTCAAATGAACCGCACTAACAGAGCAATCGCATTAGGGTTCCTTTTAATCGAACCAAATATAGCAAGTGTGAACACACCCTCAGACAGCGTGTGAAAACTGAAGTGAACTGAGTTCTCTTTGCGTCTTCTTGTGTTTGAATGGACAAATTCACCCAAAATTGTCAAAATGCCAGTTTTGGCAACTATCCTCGTAAACAGTCGTTTATGTCGTCAATGAACGTAAACAGTTCAGAAATAAAAGGCATGTGAAAGAGAATATTGCATTAGGTCTTAAAGTGACAGCAGACTAATAAACCTGCTCTGTGCTGTTAATGTTAATCAAACAACAAAGGACAAAGAAAAAAATCACTCATGGTTCTTGACTGAATAACTTTTGTAATTTTAATAAGGATTAATATACAGTGAAGACTATGCAGTGTTATTTTACATTTAATTACTTTATTCAATTTCTGTACCTGAAAACTACTGTTAGACCTTCCTGAAAATCACTGTTTATATCATTTGAATCTTTGCTCTATTGTATTTATTTTTGCTATTGCTATTATTTGTTCTTAATTTGTAACTGGCTGTTTAATTGTCTTTAATAATATTTGAGATTTAGCTATATTAGATAGGCTAGTAGTTTTTGCTGTGGTATCAAAATTGGAATTGAAAATTATGAAATTGGTGTCATAAGCTTATTTTTTAAGGTTGCATGGGTCAAACACAACGAAAACAATAAGTATTTTAATTAATTTTTTTATTACTTTTGTGGTGGGGGAAGTGAAAATTTCCACAAAAATGAAATGTAATGTAAACGACTTAAACTTTTTGGCAATTATATATAGTTTACATATATAATTTGCATTAAAAAAGTTTAAGGTGTATTTTAATAGCATGTCCTTATTTAAATAAAATATGTGTGTGTGTTAGTATCAATATATTGGTCATTTTCATGCTCTAATCTTGTATTTCTACTTGCTATTAATAGTTTTATTTAAAATAACCTTAAATTAAACATTTTACAGATAACACATTTTGATAGGTAATGAACTTATTGAACGGTTCTTAAAATTCTATCGCCAAACAATGTATATGATATTAATATCTTATTTATGATCTTTTTATGATTAAATGTCAATCACCCATTGAATGGTCTGCCCTTCAAACTAAAGTGTCTTCATTAAGTTCAAGAGTATTTTGCGCATAATGTCACATTGTGTTGAGTCACAACCCGAATCAGAGCTGCTGTTTGAAGTTGTCTGTATACCCATGCTGTTAGATCAAGTGGATTTTCTTGTACACTCATTAGCTGTTCTATTAGGAGGACTCTCTGTGTAAACTGGTTTTTAACTGGCCTCTTGTCTCGCTCCATGGCAGCGTACATTGCTTAATTAAATGTTGCCGTGTCTTAATATTCAACAAAGGAGACCTGGTTTCCTGACACCAGACTAAGTGCTGCAGTTGCCAGGGAAACAGGCAGTTTAAGCATGTCTGTCTCCCCTCCTACTCGTGTCTTTAGAGGAGTGAAATTACCGTCTCAGAGACGGACCGTTCGGTGCATTTTAACACATGGCATGATACGGAATTTCTGTGCCTTGTTTGTAGAAGCGATTTCAGCGTGCATAAATGCATGATGCAATTACTCCACAATGACTTAAAGTCTGGGTGAAAATGCTTTTGTAATGGCACCTCAGAAGGTAAATTGAATGTCTAAAGTGCATGTTCTATGGCTTTCTCTGCCACTAATGGTCACTTTACGCGCAACTGAAGCCGTTCAGTGCATTTACAGAGTGTGAAGTTGAACTATGAACACAGACCAGACTGTTATGAATTTGGGATTTTATTTGCTTTAGGCCTAAGTGCTGAGTTGGCTGATTAAAATGTGAACTAGGGATTCATCTGTAATTTACAAAACAGTGAAAAATTAATAAGTAAAAAATACATACTGTGTTGATATGTGTATACTGAGAGTTATTGACTACTTGTTCTCAGCAGCTGTGGGTCAGGTTTGCCCTACATAGGCTAAACTTTAAAGGGGGCCACATAATGTTTTAAAGGTATTTAAAATAAATTACATGCATTTAAATGATTAAAAATTAAAATGCATAATCAGTTAAAAATATATGCAATGTGTTTCTAACTTTGCAGAAAAGTCTGAAACTTTACAGGTACCTTGACAGTTTTCTTTTTCATTGCAGTCATATTTTTCTTTCATCTTCTCAGCAATACAATGTTTTTATTGCCAAGTGTATTTATTTATTTATTTATTTATTTATTTATTCCATGTTTCCTGTAAAGGCTGAGTTGCAGTTGCGAAGAATCTTTTATGGCATCAAGAAAATATATATTATTTTTTACAATTGTTTTCTTTCAAAATGAACTATGCATTAAAAAAAATTCTTAAGATAAATATAATTATTTGATAAATAATTTAATATAAATTAGATTTTAGTCAAAGGTTGTTTAAAAACAAGCTTGTCTTTTTGTTATAATTTTAGCAAAAATCATAGCCTGTGTAGGATAGACTTTGAACATTGACTTCGACTTTGACATCAGTTACAAATGTCGTAGGAAGCACTGGTTCAGCGGTAGGGGATAGAAAACACCATTAGCTCAATAATAAAAAAATAGAAGTCAATGAAAAGTCCCACCATGATAGAAAAACCAAAGTGTGTGTGTGGCCCATGGATCTGCTACCGATACTGTAATTTGGTCCTGTTATTGAACAGGGAAAGTGGCCTTCGGGTCAAGTTGGTGGTCGATATTTGGGGAGCACAGCAGAGGCCATGAGGCTGCAGGGTAGTTTTCTAGCCTGCTATATATATATATATATGTAGACTGCTGTGCTCTGATACCATTTGTGTATTGTGTACAGCGCTTCGTCTTAGCAAGGTGTTTATTTGTTTGGTTATTCTGGATTTTGTGTAAGCATTCCAGCCGTGTATTGAGAACAGTGAGATGTGTCATATCTGATTCTCCACTCACAGCCTTTTATCACTCTCCATAAATAATTTAGGAATCGAAGGCTAAGTCAGAGATACTGTGTCCTCTGAAATCCTACTGCACAAAACTCAAACTTTTATATGTGTTTATAGTTCGTTTTAAGCACAGCCTTGCTTCATAATCCCCTGTGAATGCCTCAATAAGTACATAAAATGCCCGGTACATCAGTAGATGTTCTGCCTCATGCATCGATTCTGCAACTCAGACGAGACAAACTTTATGTCTAACAAAGTTTATGAGACTGAACCAACCTGCTTTATTACCAAACTCTTTAAGAAGCCATTTGGTTTATTGTATACTAACAGAGGCACTGAGCATTACTGAAAATGATGTGAAGGAACACATCCCTTATACACTATCGTTCAAAAGTGTGGCCTTGGGAAGATTTTTAAAATGTAAAAAATTTAAGTCTCTTACGCCCACCAATGCTGGTTTATTTGAACAAAAATGTATATTAATAATATTAATATATTTCATATTATTTTTAAAAAAAAACAACTGTTTTCTATTTTATTTTATTTTATAAAGTAATTTATTCCTTTGATGGCAAAGCTTAATTTTCAGCAACCATTACTGTACAGTATCACATGATTTTTCAGAAATCATTCTAATATCCTGATTTGATGCTTTCAAATAATGTTGAAACCAGTTGTGCTGCTTAATGTTTTTGTGGAAACCACAATATATATATTGTTTCAGGATTCTGGTGAACAGTACAAAAATGAATACAAGTATTAATGTAATATTATGATAAAAAGAACTAGAACATTTTTTTTTAAATTTAGTTCAGATGACATATCAAGGAGGTTTTGACCTCCAATTTCATCCCATAAGGCTGTGGTGAAATGCTTCAAGGTGCCAAACTAGGACTTTTAAGCCTTTTAGTGGGAGGGCTATTATTGTGTGGACTCTGTGGTTATGTAACTTATGTAATATAACCTGTGGTCATCTTGTACTGTACATGAATGTGTGTGTACCCTTCCTCTTTCAGTCATAATAATAGTCACCTTGACTATAATAATGTTATAGGGTGGAAAATCCCATAGCCTGGTGTATTTCCACCCTATAATATTATTTCCTATGTGATGAGAGATGAGGCTGCAAGTCATTGTTCCAACATGTCTTAATTAGATTATTAATCATATATAAAATGATATTGGAATTATTGAGACATGGTTATAGTGCTTGTCAGTATGTAAAAATAATACTTGAACCCAGACTGTGGTTTCAGGAAGTGTGTTGTGATGTATAGTTCATGGTTTAGGATTGATGGTATGTGTGGTCTGTAGGAGGAGAGCAGGCTGCTGTGTGTGTGTGTGTGTGTGTGTGTGTGTGTGTGTGTGTGTGTGTGTGTGTGTGTGTGTGTGTGTGTGTGTGTGTGTGTGTGTGTGTGTGTGTGTGTGTGTGTGTGTGTGTGAGCGTCTCTCTAACTATCTATCTCTCTACTGTATCAGTCTTTATGTCTATCTAAATATCCAGCTGTCTGTCAACAGACTATCATCTATAGACATAGCAATCTATGTATTCTTTTTCACGTTCTACCTCTCTCTCATGTCTCTTTATTGCTTTCTTTTAGCATATTTTGCTGCATTGTCAGATGTCACGCTGAATGACAAGTCAAAAGAGCCGTTTTGTCATGCACTGGCGCACCACAGAGTTCCCATAACACTGCATTATTCAAAGTTATGACAGCGCTGTAATATTAATCACCTGTTCTTTTCCCTTTCATATCTGCATTATTGAGTTTAGGCTGTTCTTTGCGGATACTATATGTCCATAACCATAGCTATAATGAGAATTCTAATTACAATTGATTCGAGAGATTTGTGAACTCTAAACATTTTGCCTTCTGAACCTAAATGTCTTTAAGAGAGAATGTTTGATATGCTAGCAAGATTGTGTGTTACTCTTACCCTTATGTCCTGATCTGTGTTGTGCCCACTTTAGGAGCTGTTATGAGTTCAAGCTAAGTCTTTAATTTGCATTTCATATTCCCTCACAGACTTGATCCAGGCAACCCAGGAGTCCAATGTCAATGTTCCCCAGATGGCTGATACCCTGTTTGAGAGAGCAGGGAATGCTAGCTGGATTGTGGTCTTCAAGGCTTTGGTCACCACTCACCACCTGATGGTCCATGGCAATGAGGTGAGAAGCAAGCATCTGATTTCTGCAGTACTGACTACTTGCATTTAGGCCTGTCGCGATAGTCAATAAATCAATTAATCGCACGATAAAAAAAAATGAGCTCGATAATTTTTCCGGCCGCGATAATTCCATTTGCATGCTTGTTTGTTTTCCTCATCTCTCTCTCTCTCTCTCTACCAAAGCGGCTGTTTACACCTGGCCACTTCATGCGTTTTCTCAGATCAGATAGCTATCCGATCGTGAAAAGACCAGGTGTAAATGCCCTCCGAAACGCATTCGAGACGGATTTGAATCCGATCGCTCAAGCCACTTCAGGAGGTGGTCTGGGCCGCATTCCAGACGAAACAAGTGTTAATGCATCTGGTTGTTGAAACCACATATGTAAAGTGTACTCCCCCCAAAAATGCTAAAAAAAAAATTTAATTAAATTTAATTTAGTCAGGTCTTAAAAAGGTTTTACCCTCGTTTATTTCCAGAAACGCTGGCCGCAGAAAGTTATTACAAAGTAGCAAAAAAGTATCGAGTTGTAGCCTACAAAGCGGAGCTCTAGTGCAGGGGTCTCCAACACGTCGCTCGCGGCCTGATTGGAGGTCGCTCGCCAAGAGGCCATTCACATAATCGCGTCTTTTGCGCGCTCAAGTTCGTTCAAATGTAGGCGCGCGGTAAACGCTGTTTTCCAGCCGCTGTCTGAAAGCTCAGTCAACAGGAAGGGTGGGGGTGCGTGCACCCAAACACTACGGGTGTTTTTCTCTTCTCCGTAAATAAATCTTGTGGCAGAGCTACAGCAAGCGTTTTTCGATGGTGGAAATCCATTAGCTACTAAAACTTCTTTGTCGTTGTGGAGACCGCAGGGCATGGTTGCAGCAACAACAGACGCCACGGGAAAATCGGACCGAATTTTACTATTAATAATAAAAGATAAGCTAAAGTGCATTGTAAATGTCAGTAATTTATCTTTTTTGACTCATTCTTTTTATAAAAAAATATTTAAAGTCTGAAATATGTGAGGTTTATCTTTTTATAAAACCTTTTTTGTCAAACCTTTATTTTAACTTGTACATGTCAGTATATAACATGCAAGACACTTTAAAAAATGTTCATTTTTAATGGTATTATTTTAATGTTTATGTAAACAAAAGTGCATATTGATGCTAAATTTATTTGTTATTTGCTGGTTTTCGACATAAAACTTGGTGAATTGATTTCATTGTGTAGTATTAATACTTTTTGAACAGGATTCTGTGATAACCGTGATCATTTTTGTCACTATAATCATGATCATCTCTAGTTATGATCAACTATGATGATCAACTAAAATCAACTAATTATGTGTTTTTTACAGTATAATATGCAAAGTACAATTTTCTATAAAAAATGTATATCTGATTCTGTTCTTTTCTCTGACACGCGTTGTTGGGTGTGGAAGGTTACGAATGTGATTTATCTGTAAATTAAATTAATGCTTTTTCAATTACTGAATTCATTGAAATAAAATGAATTCTTTGATTTGAATATTTTTTTGGCAATGCGTCGTGTAGGTCTTAAATTTCAATCTTTATGGTCTTAAAAGGTCTTAAAAAGGTCTTAAATTTGACTTACTGAAACCTGCAAGAACCCTGAATAAAGTGCGTCTCCGTCTTCCCGACAGTACACAATCACTCGGGCGTTTAGTCGACAAAGTAACAGGAAGGAGGACAGTGCAAAATGGTGTGATATGGCCTGTTGAGGCTTTTTTTAAATTTGTTTACAAAGGTCCTAACTGGTAGTTTTGCCTGTTATGGAATGTATCACTATTTATGTCTGAGCCTAATGTTTAATATTTTTGAAGTGCAATTTTGTTTACATCCATTTTATTGTTTTTGGTATTTATTCAAGTGAATTTTGTTGTTAACAGACACAGAGTCCATTGCTTTTATTGTTTTTGGTTGTTTTGTTCATTTTTTGTGGATATTTAAAATGTTTTCCGTTTTCAATGTTTAATATTCTTAAGAAATAAAAGTTTATAGATCTTTGAAAAGGTGTACCTGCATTATTATGCCATTATCATTATATTAGATGAAAATGGTCTCAGAACGACAATATTATCGTTTATCGCAATAATTTCTTGGACAATTTATCGTCCAGCAAAATTTGTTATCGTGACAGGCCTACTTGCATTGTTGAAAGATCTTAATGCAGGTTTTTATGCCTACATAAACAGTAAAACCTTGAATTTTAACAATTTTCTGAGGAGCTCATCCCCACAGCTGACTACCTATTACACTCAAAGCCCTCCTGCTTCCACTTATCACCATCATCACACCCATCAGGCTCACAATAGGAGCAGAGACAGACAGGCGGGCAGATGCTCTGGCCCTCTCTCTCTCTCTCTCTTTCTGAAAGAGCAGTTTACTCTTTCAGTCAAGGCTTGCGCTGTGCGGTGAAAGAGACATCGGAGAGTGAAAAGCCAGATGGCAGTGGAAAGCAGAATGAGATAAAGAGAAAAAATAATGAATGGTAATGGAAGGAAGGTGAAGGACCTTAGAGCTTGAGTGGAACTGCCAGAAATTCAAAGAAGTGCAGCTACAAAGTATAATTGAATAAATATGAAGCCACGTATATGCTGGCGACATATGAATAGGTGTCACAATGTTATAAAAAGTGGTGGGACATTATGGAGGTGTGCATATGGACATGTTGTGATGTCATGGAATGGCAAAGGCGTAGCTAGTGAGTATTAATTCTTGCGCTAATAATTAAGCAATCTCATATATTTATATATACTGTGTCTCGTAACTGTGTCTATAAGTTCGGTGGCCTTATTAACATGGGGGAATAAAGAACCGGACAAATTTACACACACACACATAGCCCATATTTCTTTTTGCATCAAACTTTATATCAAACCGCTTTTTTTTACTTAACGGTTAACGGTTTTCGTTACCACATCCCTGTGGACACACTTTTGAACAGCACACCTTTCCTGGCTTCCACCTCCAACAGCAAAACATCCTGTTCATTATCCGTTGAGGTCTTTGTTCTTTTCCTTTTTTGCTCTTTTGCTTCAGTGACATCCTTCTCTATAGGATTCTCTGGATATGCTGTTAAAACTCTTATATGTAGCCAGTTTGGGTGTGTATTATGTAAATTACTAACCTCTGGCACAGGGTCGCTCATTTACAATAATTGGAATTCATCAACATTAGAACAAGGTTTAGAACAAATGAATGTGCGCGTGCAGGTGTTGTGAATTGGGCGGAAAGCTTTTGTGAGAAGTTCAGATGTGCTTATAAATACGAATAATGTACGCGATTAATAGTGACTGAGACCCACTGTCAAAAAGTTTAGGGTCAGTAAGATATTTTCATATTTTAAGTTTTTTTTTTTTTTAAGATTACTCTTATGCTCACTAAGGCAACATTTATTTGATCAAAAATATAGTAAAAACAGTCATATGGTGAATTATTATATAAATCAAATGAAATGTTTTCTATTTGAATATATTTTAAAATGTAATTTATTTCTTTAATGGCAATGCTGAATTTTCAGCAGCCATTACTCCACTCTTCAGTGTCACGATACTTCAGAAATCATTCTAATATGCTGATTTTTGCAGGATTTTTGATAAATGGAAAGTTCAAAAGAACTACATTTATTTGAAATAGAAATCTTTTGTAACCATATAAAAGTCTTTAGTATCACGTTTGATCCTTTCCGAATAAATGTAATAATTTCTTAAAAAAAAAAAATCTTACTGACCCCAAACTTTTGAACAGTTTTTTTGTTCGTCTTGTAGTAAAAAAATCATCTTAGGCTAAAAGTGATGGTCTTCTCATGTGCATGTTATTATGTAAATATATTATGTAAAGTTATGCAGAGTGTTGATTACTTCTACAAGCATTGCCTTTCATTCTGCTGAATAAGCAATGAGAAAAAATATTGTATGTCATAACAATAATATATAGTAGATGAGCTCACTTTCCATTATTTTAATTAAAGAGAGCTATTCAATTATGAATGTGACCTGTCAGAGTGCTTTGTCTGAGGGGACAGATGCACTGCTTCATAATCTTTCCCCCTAATGTTTAATTCGTTATTGTGGATATCAACTCAAGGAGAGATAGAGGTGCAGCTGGATAGTCAGACTCTGGAAGAAAAAATTAAACAGGGTATGTGTTCTAATACATCAGGCTATGTGCTTCTACAGGTCACATATACAAGGGAAGTATTTACCTTGACACATGGATATTTGCACTGGTTAGTAATCGGACCTAACTGATTAAAAGTGTTAGGTTTTTTATGGCCCTGTCCCAAATGGCTCACTTCATATGCACTTGTGGTCTTGTGGACTTACAGTGGCTGCCGCGTACGTGTGTCCGTTAAGTCCATGGGACCGTAGGGTGTCCCATTTGTCATTTTAGGTTTCAGAAGGGTGCTCGCGAGCGCCTCCGACAGTCAAAGCGACGTTACGTCACGAAAGTGCGGACATGTAGGAAGACCGCAAGTGTTTAGGGTGCCATTTGGGACAGGGCCATATAGCTTGATCATCACCCCAAAAGCTTCTGTATTGATCAGCTGACACATCACTTAAACTCTGACTGGCAGAACTGAAAAGGCACAGCCCACAGAGATGATGGATTGCTGGGATAGGTTTGATTTGTGTTTTAGTTATAATCTTAATATTTTAACCCTCCAAAAAGCACTTTGAAAAGGTCATCCATAAATAAATAAAGCCTTTAATTTATTATATACCTAATAATATTATAGCCTAATAATATATACCTTTACCTTCATAGTATTATACTAGAATTCATGAACCAAACATGGAATAAATCAGTTTCGTTCATCAGTGTTTTTGTCTTGTTTTCTAGTAAAAAATATCTAATCAATAATTGAGATAATTGAGATTGATAAATAATAAAGCTTGTCTGTAGAGAAGATATCTTAAACTAAGCATAAGTTTCTTACCATTTGGGCAAATCGTTTTTTTTTTTTTTTTTTTTTAAGTCATAAACTTAATTCAAGATATGTTCTCTGAAATTAAAATACAAACAAGTAATAATCATATTTTTACTTATTGTTGCTAGAAAACAAGACAAAAAAACATTTATTTCCAGTTAAGTATTCGTACTGTCAATGGAACCATACAGTATCTTTTTTCTAATGATTTTGATTAGTGAATATTTTTCATTTCATTTCATATTCGCGGCTCATTACTGTTTTCCATAGCCTTGTTTGCCTACTGTTTTTCATGAAATGTGTCAAGCTGCATAAATTTGTTTGTAAATGAAGGCGGTATACCCTGCTCATATGCAGCGAGTGTGCTGGTCTTTCTTGATAAAGCCTCTGCTATTATTTCCATTTGTCCATTCGCTCCCACTCAAAGCTTTAATGTGAGTTCTGAGTGATTAATCATGAGTTGATTATATCGGTTTGGTAGCAATGAATTCTGTTTCTTCACTGAACTGCAGTTTTCAAACGCATTTCTTATGCATCTCTCTGTAGCTCTGTCAATTGGACCTTTTTTATTAATTCAGGGAAGTATTAAAATTGTAGTCTTCTGTGTTACAAAAAGCAGTCTTATATCTGATTTATAATTCTGTAAACTGAATTAAAATTATAATTATAAAAAAAATATATAAAAATTAATGCACATAATTGCATTTTTTTCTCTTTTTTTTTTTCTCCAGAGGTTCATCCAGTACCTGGCCTCCAGGAACACCCTATTCAATCTTAGCAATTTTTTGGACAAAACTGGCTCTCATGGTAAGTAATATTTCATGCAGTGACAGCAGCTGCTAGTCAGAATCTTCTTGTGTGATATTAAATGCCTATAAAAAGTTATGTGAGCTATAATTAATTCCACTACTCTTAAACTAGCAAATTTTGACGGTTCTTATTTAATCAACTTTGTTGTCATGCCCACTGCATACATTTGAATTTGCCTATGAAGTAAAAATGATCAGCCCATTGTATTTATAATGGCTTGTACTTTCAGGTTATGACATGTCAACGTTTATAAGACGTTACAGCAGGTATCTGAACGAGAAGGCGTTTGCATACAGACAGATGGCTTTCGACTTTGGCCGAGTGAAGAAAGGGTAAATGAATTTTCTGCTACATTGCATTGACATTGGAACACTACTGCGCAGTAACAGATTTGAGTGGGATGCTGTGAAATCAAGGACAACCTCAAATCCCAGAAAAGAGCTTTGTGATGCTTCTGTAGAAAAGTAGTTATTGTGGTTATTCACAAGGTTCCTTGCTCTCTTGGAACTATTGTGTGTGTGTGTGTGTGTGTGTGTGTGTGTGTGTGTGTGTGTGTGTGTGTGTGTGTGTGTGTGCCTACTGTATGTTACTGTATGTGATCAAGGTCTCATTGCAGACACGACACAATGAAGAAGCTACAACATATAAATTGGCTGACATCCCAAACACATTGGCAGCACACATCTTATTATTAGAGACTAAAATTGCATTTTTAATTAATTCTCTAAGAAATTTGTATTAATGTTCCCTGAAAATGAACATATCTATTAGACCATATTTGACTTTTCTATATTATATTATACTTATTATAAATGGTTAGATGACACAACCTATTCTTGACTTTTTCATCAAACTTTTATTTTAGGTTAAAATGTATGTGAATGTATGAATATTTTTTTTTATTTTAGGTGCTGTAGTCACCATTTCTAAAAAAAAAAAAGGTATCACTACTTCATTTTTATATGGTATGACAAATACATTTTTACAGGTTCATACCATGAGATGTAAAATTTCCATGTTTTTTTTTTTTTCATTTTCAAGAAAGCATACAAAACACATTACAAAAACGTATCTGAAAAATTTCTATGTTGAACTAATATCTTCTTTGTAACATTCATGGTAGCTAGCCAACATTTCTAGTCCTTCTCACTCAGAGGAAGTTGAGAATGATAATTCAACAATAAAAGAACAGGATGCTTGGGAAAAAAGTATTCTAGTGGCATTGTACAAAACAACTTGTACATCTGGACAGTCTCAAAGCATGTACATCAATGTGACTATGTTCCATGGCCTACAAAAACTCCAGTAAGGGTGGGGCTGATCTTAACATTTAACCCAAGAATTGTTGTTATACCTGATTCTGGATTATATTCACTTACAAGTGACATGTTCTTTACCACCAAATCCATGTGAATGTGTGTTTGTTTCTCAGTGCTGATGGTGTGATGAGAACAATGTCTCCAGACAAGCTCTTGAAAGGCATGCCCACGCTGCAGGGTCAGATTGATGCTCTGCTGGAGTTTGACGTGAGTCTGTTTACTGTCATCATCACAGGCTGTATTAACACCTGATGCTGTTACACAGGGTTCAAACTTGACTAGCATCATGCCTAGTTAGGAAAAACTTTTGCAAGATACAAATCTGTGACATACTGTCATTTGAATGATGTTTTTACAATTTTAAATATAATACAGTCTACATTTTATGTTCACTAAAGCTTTTTTCCTGTAAGGTAGCTGGTAAATTTTGACAGCTGGTGAATAAATATATTCACAGCTTGTACTAGAAACGATCATTTTTTTATTCTCTTGCTTTATTGTTTCAGGTTCATCCAAAAGATCTTGTAAACGGGGTGATCAATGCCACCTTCCTGTTGCTCTTCAAGGATCTGATCAAGTTGTACGCCTGCTACAATGATGGCATCATTAATCTTTTAGGCAAGTCTTTGTTTTTAAAGTTTAGTGATATTATTTTTTCAGATTGCAAAGATGGCATATTGACAGTCTGCAAGATTTGACACATCTATATGACTTAATATGATTTCCTTGTTCATTTTTAGAGAAATTTTTCCAGATGAAGAAAGGACAATGCAAAGAAGCATTGGAAATCTATAAAAGATTCTTGACACGAATGACCAGAGTCTCAGAGTTTCTCAAAATTGCTGAGGTAAACCATGTATATTTTGTAATTATAAAATGTTCAGTGAAACTTGCATTAGTGGTTCGTAGGTTATGTCATATAATCTCTCCTTTTTGTCCAACAGCAAGTGGGAATTGACAAAAACGATATTCCTGAACTGACGCAGGTAAGGCTCTGTTTAAGTTGCATTTTCCGCCTTTTCGTTCCATTCCTCATGATGCCAACACTCTCTACGTCAGTACTAACAATGCACGTCAGTGTTGTGGTGTTGTTTTAACATGTGTTGCATGTGTCTTAGCCTTCAAATCTGAGAAATCCCAGCAGTTTTAGACAATTGAGAGGTTGTTGACCTTTCCTGACCATTGGGCCAGTCTTAAACATCAATGCGCTACATATAAGTGGTCATTCTTCTCTCATGATGGGGCATTTGTCAGAAGGGTGCATGTTCCATGGATCCGTCCTGTCCTTTGCCCCCCGGCTGATTGACAGATTCTGTACCTGTCTTCTTATTTCAGCGGTGCAGATTGATCACACAGGCTGAGAGAGTGAGTAGTGTGTGGTGTTTTCCACTTTGGGAAATCCTGCAGTTTAGGAGAGAGCAAAAACCAATCCTCATTAGTGCTCATTAAATAAACTGCACACAAAATCTCATTTCAGAGTGAACTTGGATGTGACTGAAGGATCATGAGCGGAGTAGCAGCAATGCTTGCTGTCTGAGACAAGAACATAAGCTACAGCCACATTTGCATCCCAGTAAAGCTGAAGAATTGCCAAGAATAGAGTTTCCACAATCATTAAGACCCATTTAATATGTAGAACAAAACAATTTGCCTAAAATCTATTTAAAGACATCTGACATTTTTGGGGAATTTCAGTAAATTTCTCTCCAACGGAATATTGACTCCCTTTTAGATGAGCAAAATATGAAAATAGCTGGTGAATATCCGTGAATATGGAGCACTTTGGTGTCCCCAGACTTTTTAAAAAAACATTTAAAGCACAAATAGCTTCTTTTTCTGTTGTAAAAGCTATTTTGATTTTGGTGATTTTTGCCTTTTGTGCGTAAACTTGTTAACGTGTTTTTCCTTGTATTAAATTCTTTTTACATTCTTTAAATTTGTGACACCCAAGATGTAATATTTGGACATTATATATATATATATATATATATATATATATATATATATATATATATATATATATATTTTTTTTTTTTTATATATAGTTGTGTTGACAGCCTCTGTCCAACTTTCAACCCTTCTACCCCCCAAAAAATCAATCAAATAGTATTTTCAAATCAATAGAAATGTATGTTCATCACTACAGAGCAAAGACCCCAGAGAGTGACAGCTTAATTTAGACTAAATATGCATGCAAATTTGTTACTCATTGTGCTTCTATTTTGAATTTTGATGTTTATTTAACATTTATTGCTCAATGTTTTTTATATATATATAATATATATATATTCTTAATGTTCTATATACAGTATATATAAATGTTATCAAATAAATAAATGTTTTAAATTATACAATTATTAGAAAATATCTGCCCATAAAATACCCACCTCCTGTCACCTTTCCATTTATTAAAAAGAACAAAAAATGACTTAATTTTTAAAATAGTTTCAGTCACCTGTTTTGCGCTCTATTCATGGAAAACACCAAATTCAAGCTTTTAAAGCTTGCAAACAGAAGGTTCTGCCGTTGTGGAAGCTCTGTTATGAAATGATGAAAGTTTTTCATGCTGGCAGAAACGAGGAGGCTTGCTCTGAAAGCATGCTGTGCGTGATGTCAGGGTGGTTGCCTTCAGATACTCTGGACCAGCGGCGAAGTTCAGGACGTGCTGGAGGGAGACGTGCATGACTGCCTGGGTTCTGGATTTGGCAGTGGTTTTAATTGGGTTTCGGCCTGGGATGCACAGCCGTGTAGCTCAAGAAATTTGATTACATTTAACAGGGTGTAGTAATGTTCTAATTTATTTTTAGATATTCCCTTAGACCCTATTTAAAGGACTCAAATGTACTGGAATCTTTTGATAGCTGCATTTTGCAAGTTTGTTGTATACTTAAGTGATCAGTTGTGCATGCAATCCCGATCTACACAACCAAACAGAATTAATAAATTGATATTTGTTTGTTTTTTAGCTGCTTTTAGTGTGAAGAAATATGAGTTTGAGTTTAAATTCAGAAAAGCCCGTTCCTGTTCATTAAATTCCGTCTTAATGCAACCCTTCCCACTCACACTGCAATTAGAAATCAGAAGAAACATTTTAACACCAATTTTTTAATTTGTGTCACAACAAAAAAAGCTCTCATGTCTTACAGGAGCCAAAGAGACACAACGCACACATTTGTGTTTAACACACTGTTTAAGGATTGCTGTTATCTGCTCGGTAAAGAGCACAGGGTAATTAATGGATTAATTGTATGTGAATTAATCTCCATTATTCCTTTGTAAATATTTATGACATTGTGTGTAGCTGTGTTTGTGTGTGTATGACAGAGAGAATGGGAAAAGGAGGTGAGAGATGTTGAGGGTATGCCTGAGGTTAGTGTATTGGTGTATTGTGCCAACACTTCAGCTCAAACCTCAATTCTCAGGGGTACTTCTCAAGCCTCCAATCTGTCTGCTAGGACCCCAGTGTAATTGTCTGAGAGTGCTGCCATGAAGGATTCGTTTAGCTGCCACTGCTTGAATTGTTGTAGGAATTATCATACACTATTTTGATGAACAGCAATAGGTCATGTATATTAATTACACTTCGGAATACTCTATTCTGATTGGTCAAATGGCATCTAGCTGTCATATGTGGTGCTGTAAAACAGGTTAATTTACTTCTTAATTTACTACTTTATAAGAAATAATATGTTTAGATAAGTTGTCCGAGTGAGTGCTATTGGTTCATTATGATTAGCCGTGTTTCCATCCACCTATTTTATTCCGAATTTTGGGAAATTTCTTAAAAAACGGTGGATGGAAATGCCGAGATGCGCTCAATTGAGGTGGATATTTTTTTTATCCGACAAGAAGACCTGCACATAAACTACGATGGAAATATTTTCTGAAACTCAACAAAAAACTCACTCGACTTTGCGTCGACAGTGGATGAGATCGAATAACTGGACTAACCAACGGACCAATTTCATTGCACAGCATCTCAAATGTTGGTTTGGTCATTCTGAAATTCCTAAGCCAAAGTCTGTCATCAGAATGATTTGGTATTTGTATAATGACCACCCAGAACTGTCTCACAGGATTGCGTTTCGAACACCAGGCTTCCTCCTCTGAACGCAAAATAACATGACAGCATTTATTACGTTTTGTCTGTGCTCTCTGAAAATCGCAAATCTTTTATGATGTATGAAAAAAGAGCCTCAGGGAAGCCTCCGACTGCAGAAACTTCCATTTTAAGTTCCCAGGAAGTGACGATTTTGTTCTCCTGACCACCTGGGATGGAAACAGTGCTTTATTCGCAATGCTTTATGTGATCCAATTTTGAGTCCAGTTTTGCGCACAAGTTAAATTTGCTACTTTGGATGGAAATATAGCTATTGTAATATTTTTCTGTGTGTTTTACCATTCTGATTGCTGTTTATGCATCAAATACAGTAATACATTTGTTGTTAATTTGCATTATTATTATTTTGTACAGGCATTACAAAATGATGTATTATGTGAACAGCTACAGACATACAGCAGGGTCACCAGATCTGACAAGGCATCCCACTCTATCTGTACATGATAGGTAGTTGAATATATGATACTAATGATGGTATTTTTCCAGGCCTGATCAAACAATATTTAATTATCAAGATTTGAGAATTGTAAAGGGTTTGTGGCATTAGATGTCATGTATGTAAGTTAGATGTGTGTATCTTGACTAGACCTAGACAATCGATAGATGCTCTGTGGTATTATGGCCCATATCATATTACCCTAGACCCAAGGCTTTTTATTTAGCTCTTATTCATGAATTAACCCCAAAAATGGACCAGATTATATATTATTTTAATATATATGATTTGTTTGGCCTATTTAGCTGTAACTGCATGACATTTTTACCCATGAGATACACCCACCTGCGATTATGTGGCATGTCTAACCAATAATGTGCTCTGAATGTCTCTGTTATGCCTGAATGCATGAGTGAGCATGGTGCAGTGCATTGTGGGCCCCACTGGGACCATGAACTAAAGCATTGTGTTCTGTATCCAAACCAGAGGGGAGAATTCTTTACTTAATTAAGTCTATTAACTTATATAAATGTATACATTTATTGTGTTACAGTATAAACTATAATTATATAAGTTATAGTCATTTTCTAGTATATTTTGTCCTCTGCTTGTCTTCATTCACTGTTAGCAGCTTGACTTTGTCTTTTTGTGTTATGTAGTCTGAATGATTGTGTCTTTGGTGGTAGGTCACTTTAATGCATTGTTTTGTGGCTTTGTAGGCCCCTGAGAGTCTTCTGGAATCTCTGGAGACACATCTCAACACACTCGAGGGGAAGAAAGTGTAAGTGCTTAAAGTCTTCTGAATAATATGAAGCAATGAAACAAAAGAAGTCTATCTTTATCTCGAATGTATGAAGCTTTTCTACTGCTGATAAAATCGATACTTTTATTACAAACAGTAATACTGTCCCTCCTTTCCTTGTGTTAACAGTGATGAGTGAGTATTTCTACAGAATGTTTGCCAGAATTCACTTGTACCGTAAACATAATTATATTTTTGTACTGTAATGGTGATGTTGTCGTCATTGTGGTGTTCACAGTTCTATAGACTGATGGTTGAACTTTAGTTTTAAGTTTCAGCATTTTAAAATGTTAAAGTTCCCTCTCTCTATAGAATTAATTATTTTTTTGCCCAGCAGAGCATTATAATTAAGTTCACTCTGTACAAGTTGAACCGGACTGAACTTAACAAACTAACAGTGCCAGCCTAGAATTGATCGATTGCTCAATATGAATTGATCGATTTTGTATTTGGTAGTCTTCATTTCAGTGTCATGCAACTTGTATCGTAAATGAATTCCCCCCCGTATTCCCCAGTGCATGCCAGCTGTTGATATTATATTAATTTAAAAGAAATATTATAATTTTTTAGGATTGTATAACTTGGATTTATTTTGGATTATGTTTCCTACAAAAAAAATCAAAATGAGTAGTAGGACAATAAGACCTGTCATTAATGCATAATGCCTGCTTGCTGTTTGAAATGATTCCTCATATCATGAATTATAATTCCATCATTTAACTTTTTGAGTATAATGTTTTGTCAAAGTTATTTCAAAAGCCATTCTCACATTATTTACGTTTCCTACCACTAGGTCACCTACTAAGGTGAGTAATGTGAAACTTTTTTACAATTGAGTTATGCAGTATTACACTATCGTTCAAAAGTTTAGAGTCAGTCTCTTATGCTAGCCAAGGCTGCATTTAATTGATTAAATACAGTAAAACAGTAATATTGTGAAATATTATTACAATTTAAATGAATCAAAACAATCTGTTTTCTATTTCTGTGATTTATTTCTGAGATTGAAAAGCTGAATTTTCAACAGCCTTTACTCCAGTCTTCTGTTTCACTAATTCTTATTATTATCAATGTAGAAAATGGTTGTGCTGCCTAATATTGTTGTGTAATCTGTGATACATGTTCTTTCACGATTCTGTGATGAAAAGAAAGTTCAAAAGAACAGTGTTTTTTTTAATGGAATTTTTTTTGGTAACAATGTAAAAGTCTTTACATTCATTTTTGATCAATTAAATCCATCGCTGCTGAGTAAAAAAATATTCATATCTTTTAAAAAAATCTTACTGACCCCAAACTTTTGAACAGTACTGTCTATAATTCTGTATAATACTATAAAATATTATAAGACATAATTCATATTACTGTATTTATTAAAATAAATGGTAAATCCAATGTTCCACATATAGAAAGGATCTCCAACAAATAATGGAACGCCTGCTGGTACCCCTGCCAAAACCGCTGATCCCCCTTCTGCAGCAGCCGCAGTAACTGACACCATTGCAGCAGCACCAGCTACAGCCACCATCAAGTAAGTTGTCTTATTATAATAAAACACAACCATCTGTGACATGACCTTACTGTATATGCATTACTCTCTCTTGTCTTTTTCTCTCTATAGTAGCGGCTTTAATGATCTTGTGGATTTTGATCTGTTGGCTCCAACCTCAGGGGCTTCGGCGGCTCCCACAGCATCATGGGGAGGTGAGCTGATGTCATTTCATTTTGCTGCTATAAATCATAATCACCAGCAATAACCACTGTACTGAAGTACTGAAAAAGTACTGAATGTACTTTTTATTACATTTTTTGATATTGTTTTATCAGGGCAGGTCAACTGATCACATTTCTGGTTAAAGTTGTGCAAAAATCTCCAGCATTTATTGTTACAGAGATTAAAGAACTGGAGGTTTAGGTTGTTATCGGTGTGTTCATCATTCATATCACCACTACTAGTTTGTCTATTGAGCTCCACTGCATGAACCATTTTCTACCTAAATTAGGCCAATTAGGGCAATATATATTGAGTGGGCATTCTAATGAGTTATAATGACAGACTAATTGGAAATGTCTTTCCCTTTCTGCTTTTCTACCCAAGCTTGTCAAGTCCCAGTTGTAAGCTGCAGTTTCTTTAGAAAGAAAAATTTGGGATCAGCTGATTCAAGGAGAGATCAAACATCTGTTTGCATCTAACATAATCTTCTTCTTTTCTTCCTCACTCATTTCCCTGTTTTTGGCTTTGGTGTCAGATCTGCTTGGTGAGGGTGAGTAGAGATGATTTTTAGATTGCATATACATACTGTAAGTGTTCTATCCAGGATCTGAGCCTTAAAATGTATCATACAAAAATCAACGTTATTTTATTTTATAAAAAAAAAAAAATCATTTCAAAATTTGAATGGTCATTGAAACGTTTATTTTATTTTATTTTCCTATAATAATTTAGCAACCTAATCATTACTCACCAAAGGATATTTTATTTAGAATTTTGTTTTAAAAAAGTAAAAAATAATAATAATTGAAAATCATTTCAAAATTTGAATGGGCAGGACACCCTTGCGTCTTGTCTACCAGGAACTTTCTGAACAAACTTTTTACTGTCCAAATCTGCATTCTTCTTTTTTGATCCAGCTGTAGCTTTATGAAGTCATTTTGCTAAAATCTCACCACAAAAAAAAAGCTTTCTTTCATCCTGCCTACATCCATTCCTTGCCTCTCTCTCCTCCTCTGTCTTTCTGAATGCCGTGGTTTGGTTGTGGCTTGGCTTTGGCGGGGTTCCAGACTCTCTTGCTGCCGCTAACTCTGAAGCGCCCCTCTCTGAGGCTGACTCTGCCGCAGCTTCTGCTACTGAACCAGCAGCTGCTGCCTCGCTGCCAGTGCCTGCCACCGTCTCAGACATGGATCTGTTTGGAGGTCAGTCAGGTCATTTCCAGGTTTAACTATCAGGGAAGAATATGAGTTCATCGGTTGTTTTGTGAATGGGTGCATGGATTGTTACTGGTACTGTTTGAAGTCACTCAGTTGACACATGACTGCTTTTCATGAAGGTACAGTAACTTGTCAATTACTTTATATTTAAGTAAATGCATTTTGCCATATTGGCAAACATAATTAGCAGTGTTTTTTATTCCTTTTCCAATATGTGGCCTGAAGTCACTATTGTGTAAGTAGAAGATAATTAGTTCACTGGACAATATTTATTCATTTAACAGATGCTTTTATTCAAATGAGAACAATATATGTAGATAGGATTAATCCAAGGGAGAAAAGAACAGAAGTTCTGTTAGGCCTACCAGCTGAGTTGATCCATTTGTTTAATGAAGCATACTGTATAGCTAAGGATTAGTTCACTTGAGATGAGATCGCTTACAGCAGACATTTCAGTACAGCCCTGATTATAAAAGGTCAACCGCAAATAAGAGACATCAAATCACCTTAAACTGTCAAATTTCATGCCATGCAAATGTTTAAGCCCAGGCCAGCTCAAGTTTAGCTCCACTTTACCAGCAGAAATGTGATATTAATGTTTTTAAATTTGGAGTAAACGAACCAATTACATTTTATACATACATTTTTCTAACATATAGGGTTGCCAACTTTTGTATATATATAAAAAAAAAAGTACTTAAAATGCATTTCAGATGCAATCACTTTGATTGCACTTGTTGTAAAAAAACGTGATGTCTAACGTATGTTTTTAAGGTTTTTAGTTTTAGTTTGTTATGATAAACTATAATAATGCTGCTATTAATGTCTATCAAAGTTTCATACAACATTACAGACATGTTGTACATGTTGTTAATTAATATAACTCAGTACTTAAATGTATAATCAAACCTTAAAATAAAGTGTAACCCAAAAGTCTTGAGTGGAATTAATGCAGTTCCTTCAACTGCAGGACGATTCTGTATTATATGGAAGTTGGCAACCCTACCAGTAACTGATACCTTGTTTCATACAAAGCTGTGCAGACTGTTGATTTGATATTCCTCAAATTAAATTACAGTTTTTCTCGATTGCTTAAACACATTTCTTGAAACTATGCCTCGTATTCTCAAAACTGTAAACACAAATCCATAACGTCTCACCCAATTCCCCAAACATCCTATTTTCAGGTCAAAATGAAGCTCTACACTCAAAACCATTCACTCTTGCTGAAAAACCAAACTTTGCCCTCAGACAGGACACACAAGCCCTCAAAATCACACACACTACAACATAGTCTAACACACTGGTGCAATAAATTCAAAACAACATTTCCAAAACTGGTAAGTTATGTTGCTTGTGGTCCCCCCCCCCCCCCCCCCACAAACCCTTTCACATGATGAACACAAAAGACACAACCAGTGGATGCATTGGCACATTTTTATTTTATTCATGTCACACAGTACAACACACACACAACAAAACAAAAACAAAAAAACTTTTTTTACCTTTTACTTTTTTTTTTATTCTGTCCTCTAAATTTTTTTTTATATTTACTTACAGTAAGATGTGTGTGACCAACATATGACAGTAAAAGAGCACACACAAACCATATTCTAATATGGAATTCGAATTGTATTGGAATGGTAAAGAGTGTTGGGACGTGACAGGAGGTTCTCCACTCAAGGATACAATATGATGAACACGTCTAAGGATGTTCCACATATGGTTGAAATACCATCATTGGCCTAGAAAGATAACATTCTGGGAGTCAAGACTATAAAGGAGAAAGGATGCCCTCCCTTCACTGTCACACTCTGCAGCCGCTCTGTGTGACTGTACGACTGCTGGCCTTTTCTTGCAAGAAAATACACCTCATCAAAGACTATTGGAAATGTTTGTCTCTTATTCAGTGATAGAATTTTGTTTGCCACCACACCTCCAGAAGGTTCTTGAGGCGACGGTAAAGCGACTCAAATTTGGCCTTACTCGTAGCTGAGCCTCCCTCATAGTCATACCATTGACTAAGACATGGGAAACTAGAGTGGCTTGAATTTCATCTGAGACTGCTCGTCTTCTTGTCCTTGCCCTTCCTCCTCCTCCTCCTCCTCCTCCTCCTCCTCCTCCTCCTCCTCCTCCTTATCCCTCTTCCTTCATGTCTTTCTGGATCTATTGTTCCAAAACGCAATAAACTGATTTGGGCCCTTTTATCTATCTAGTGAAGGTTCTGAGTAACGTGTGTTCAATTTTGACTCTTAGTGTTTCCACCTGGGTAATTGTGTGCTAACTGAGCTGAAGCTGTGCTGACTTGAATGAACAATATTGAATGCTAGTGCTTTCTAGATGACAACATGGTGTAGGCAATGAGAAATTAAGGGTTTTGTGTGTAGAGTTTTGCAGTGACAGTTCAACAAATCTGACTCATGTGTCAAAACAGGGAATAGTGTGTATAGTTTAGGGAAATGGGTGTGCTTTTTGATAAATGGCGTTAAGGTTTTGAAATTTTAGTTCAAAAGCCTGGTTATAGTGTTTAAGCAATCGAGAAAAACTGTAACAGTCGGCTTTAAAAAAAGAAAAAAAAAAGAAGCTTTTTTTCTCTTTAATAGTTAATAAATTAATTAATTTTTACCTGGTCATCACAATGAGTCGTGCAGGTTTTGATGGGGTTTGAAATATCAAATTCCACAATGCTCATCACCGCCTTGGCTTTAGTTAACTGAAGCAATGCTGTCACATCCAACACGTTTTACTCACTTGTTGGTCCTGACGGCATTGACTGGATGTTTCACGCAGGCTGACTCATTTCCCTCAGTGTGTGTGTGTGGACACACTGAATTAAACTGTATACAGCCCAGACTGGTCTATTTTACTGCCATTTGGGTTGTATAGAGTGTTTCTGTTCACTTACAGAAGTCTCTTTCTATCGCCTCTTCATCCCCGTGTCTTTTTCTCTGTTGGGTTTTGTTGGTTTGGTTCGGCCCAGATGCGTTTGCGCCCTCCCCAGGTGATGGTCCGAGCGAGGGTGTGGCCCCAGCAGCTGCTGCCGATGCATGTGCCGGATCTGGTGGGTGTTCATCCATACACAGGATCCTTTAGCACCCTGCTCTTTATTTGTGTGTGTGTGTGTGTGTGTGTGTATTGATATAAATAGGTTTGTGTGTAATATGGTCGCGTGCTTGAATGGAAACCTGAAGTTCAACAACCGCTATGGTCAGCAGTCTGTGTGTGTGCGAGAGAGAGTGCATGCAGTGCGATTTTTGTTTGCATTGTTTCGGTTTTTAACCCTGCTTTTGCCCACACGATACAGCAAAATAATTGTGTCCATGACCTGCCTGAGCACATACACCATTCTCTGCAGGCACAATTAATAATATCTCTCCTTACATTACAAAAAAATAATTTTTGATCATTATTTTGTTCTTGTTTTACAGTAAAAATATGTACACATCCTTAAAACATTAAAAGCAAAATTAATTTTGTTTTAAGGATGTTTAGATGTTTTGAAAACAAAACAAAATCCTTAAGATGATGATTGAAAATTATTTTTGCCTTAACTTTCTGCACAAAGACTCAAAAAAAGACTTTTTTCAAGATTTACGCATTTCAATTAATAGTAAAATAGTAAAATTCCATCAAATTGAATTGAATAATCCTTACATATTTTAATATTATAATCCTTACATATTTTTTACATAAGGATTATTCAATTCAATTTGATGAACTTTTACTATTAATTGAAAAAAAAGGCTTATAATTTTTGAGTGCTATGTTAACTTTACTAATAATTTTCCTTCTAGCTTATATTTTCAGTATCAGTGATTCATTTTAACAACCTAAACTTTTAATTTCATGAAGTTTGAAGAGCAAAAGCTTAGTGGTTGTATTTACATAATGCAGCTGCGGTGTCATAGAACATGAACAGAGTTACTCTATATTTACCTTACTTTATATTTGCTTTTATTGTAACTTAGGGTTACACTTTATTTCAATAGTCCACTTTAGACATTCTACTACTTTGCAACTACATGTCAACTAAGTTTCATTAGAGTATTAGTAGACTGTTAGGTTAGGGTTAATAAGTTGACATGTACATGCAAAGTTACTTAGTCAGTAGAATGTCTGTTCTCTGTTGGAGGATCATCGACCATTAAAACAGAACATTGGTTATTGTGTTTTTGTAACATAAGTCCACTGAAGGCAAGTTGAATGCGAACCCATATGCAGTTTATTGAAACAGAATACAAACCAAACAAAACCATGACATGCACTAGAGACTTGAGCATAGACCTGACCTGACAAAACTCACCAACAATGGTTACATGAACAAACAAAGAGACAATAGAAACGTGAGGTCTATATATACTCAAAGACTAATGACTAAACAAGACACACCTGAAAGTAATCAACCAATAAACCAATGACAAACAGAACTGAGAAACGCATGACCAAAACAACCAATCAGAACATGACACATTGCAGAATCACATAGCCATTGAGTGAACATCGCTTATACACTCGCTATTGTGGTGCATTATGGGATTGAATGAGTGCACTTGATAATGTCCACTATGGTTTCGGACACCACTACAAATGGCTGTCCACTCAAATAGTGCCCTATTTAAGGGTATTGGGGGCGATTTAAACTACAAAATAAAAGACAAGAAAACATAAACGTGAACCAAAACAGTTTTTAACTACATTTTAATTAGTCTGGTGGTTGCAGTACTGAGGTTAATGGTGTCTTAGAGTGTGCTTTTTAAGGTAAAATCCCATCTCCTCTCTCTCTCTTCGTGACTTCAGTGCTGCTGAAGTTATGAGCTCTCAGTGTGTTTCTTTTTCATTTGCAGTGTTTGTTATGTAACAAACCTTCCCCACTCCATTTTCACCCCCCACCCCTCCCTAATAAAGACCCCTGGGCCACATCCGAGGGGAGCTCAAGCATTGCCCCAGAGTTGGATCTCTTTGCCATGAAGCCAGTAGAGAGTATCGCTGCCGCAGCGTCCCCTACCAGCGCCGAGCCGAGCATCTCACCAACAGCGGCCCCTGCTGTCCCCTCTCCTCCACCCGCTACTGCCACCACCACCACCGCATCTGCTACAACTGAGCCTGTGGCTCCGCCAACACTAGACCTGTTTAGTGGTAATATTTCTGCTGTAGTTCTGCCTCTGTCTTGCTTTACTCTGCATTATGACAATATTAACTTGCTACGCTAGTTCCCCAACATTATTAAGATTCTCTTTGTTTGATTTCTCTCATTTAGATTTCTATTTTATTTTTTGGTCATTCTGGTTTGTGAATCATGACCTTAACCACCTTTTCAGTTCTTAGGAATAAACAATAGTTTGAAATATAAATATAAACATACACTTCTGTCACTACTGCTATTCAGCAAAGATGCATTTAATTGATCAAAAGTCACAATAAAGACATTTATAATGTGACAAAAGATTTCTATTTCTAATAAATGCTGTTCTGTTGAACTTTATATCAAAGAATACAAAAAGATCTATCACGGTTTCTACGAAAATATTAAGCAGCACAACTTTTTTTTAACATTGATAATAATAAGAAATGTTTCTTGAACACCAAATCATCATATTTGAATGATTTCTGAAGGATCATGTGACACTGAAGACTGGCTTAATGATGCTGGAAATTCAGCTTTGCCATCACAGCAATAAATTACAAATATAATCAAATATAAAGCACTTATTTTAAAATGTAATAATACTTCATAATATCACTGTTTTTACTATTTTTGATCATATAAATGCAGCCTTGGTGAGCATAAGAAACTTCTTTTTAAAAATCTTACCGAACCCAAACCTTTGAACATAGTGTAAATATTAAATATTTCTAAAATATAATACTATTGCTATAATTGTAAAAATCAATTGATAGGTATAATATATATATATATATATATATATATATATATATATATATATATATATATATATATATATATATATATATATATATATATATATGAAGAGTTCAGATGCAAAAGCCTCTTAAGTGCCATCTGAAATTTTCTTCTAGAATGATAATTTTTATCAAGCTTGTATATTTAAATTCAGTAATTTCACTTAAATGGCAATGAAAATTACCTATTAATTGTCATTTAAGTGAAATTACTGAACTTAAATATACGAGCTTCATAAAAATGATCATTCTATAAGAAAATTTCAGATGGCACTTAGAGGCTTTTGCATCTGAACTCTTCATATATATATATCTACTGTATATAAATAATTGTAATCAAGAGGGGTGGTCAATGCCACTGATTCACGTTTGGCCTCTAAAATCGCACTGCAATCTGACAAAACCAGGATTTGCAGTGACCACATTTGTCCTGCAATCATTTTCTGGCTTTTTGACCATAATCTGAATGCTGCAGTTTGCATTGACATTTGCAGACTTGATTAAATTGTCTTTTGTGCTACTTGTTCAGTGATTATGGAAAAAAGCAAGCAAAGCAAAATGTTTTCTCGTCTAAATGGCGATTTCTCTCTCTCTCTCTCTCTCTCTCTCTCTCTCGCTCTCTCTCTCTCTCTCTCTCTCTCTCTCTCTCTCTCTCTCTCTCTCTCTCTCTCTCCCTTACTTAAAGCTGTCATGTTATGCACTGACTAGAAGCGTAATGCAAATGTGTGTCCTTGTTTATAGATATGTTTGATTCAATGCCTGAGCAAAGCTCCTCCTCAGAGCCCAAAGCAACCACTCCTAGCGTAGACCTATTTGGTGCAGGTACAGGAGTTGATTCCCATACTTCTATTGAACGTCTCGTCTCGTCTTGTCTCTTCTAGTCTCACCTTTCTTCTTTCTCATCTGTTTTTTTGCCCACACCGTCTTGGTTTGTCCTCATAGTGGAACGTGGACTTGTGCATGTTTGCACCCTCAAAAGCACGACTCTGTGTTATTTACGTGCTTCTGCTCCTTATTGATTTCTCTTCTCTTACATTTCATCCTCCACTTCCTCTTTCTGCTTTGGCTTGGTCTGGAAGATCTTCCCGCTGTGTCACGCGGGCCCTCACCTTTGCCTGAGGCCAGTGTGACTGGTGATCTCTTGTCTGGTGAGTGTATGAGGCTTATCTTGCTAAACCTAGCATGTTCCACAAAAGAATGGAAGTCATGCAGGTTTAACATGACAAGAGGGTGAGTAAATGATGACAGAATCTTCATTTTTGAGTGAATTATCCCTTTAATTTAATGCTGTATTTGGTTAATGTTCTTCAATGCACTTCTACTTTCACTATACCTCACAGTAACACTTTAAACTGCTAGTATTATTTTCAACGGTGTCTCTCTCTTTCTCATATAGACTCATTTGTTGCTCCAGCTGTTGCTCCAGTGGCTCCTACACGTGGTGCTCCAGCTGCTCCAGCTGCTCCTGTCTCTCCTCCTAAAGCTGAGCCTGGACCTGTGCTGGATCTCCTTGGTGTGTCCCCTAATCTCTCTCATAAAAAACACCTAGAAGACCAGAGGAAGTGCTTAAATATTGAGATATTCATATTCAAAGGCTTCCACTGCAGTGTAACCCAGAGAATTATGATCTGGTTTTTACATCTGACTACACAACGTTGGTGCTGAGCTTGTTCAAGTTTAATTTGATAGCATAGACATTTAAATTTATGAACTGGTAAGTATACACCAGCTGTTTCATGACCCAGTTTTTCAGTTATAGAGGGTACTTTTGTCAGTGTCTGTTAAGTGAGCAGATGATGAGAGATGAGAAGAGAGACGTTTGTTTGAGTATAGTGTATTTGCATGCTGTGCCGTATACATTGTAAGTGTGGAAAGATACAGGGAATGCACATCCATGTGTCAGTGTTGTTACGGTGTGATTCTGTGTGGGCCTGTTGTATGATCTCGGCTCACTCTCTCCATCTGCCCCTCTCTCAGTGTGTATGCAGCTTTAAGGCTGACTAATGCTTCTCCTCCTTCATGCTGCGCTGTGGGACGTCTGTCTCTGGAACAGACACATTTGGAGACACTACTGGAGATTCCCAGTCCGCTGCTCCCGGAGCACCATCCTGTGACCTGCTTGGAGGTATGGTCACAAATCTTGATTGGGAAAACTCTCATTTTTAATTGATGATGAAACAGAGAAGCTAGAACAAGCACTGCTGAAGTGCTGTTCTATTTATGTTATGTAGTTAATGCCTAATAAATAATAAATAAAATAAAAAATAATAAAAATAAATAAATGATAGTAATTAATAATTTAATTACAATCATAATAATAATATATTATAATATATATATATATATAATGCTAAGATTCAATATTTTTCTATAAAGTAATGCTAGCAGATTAATTAATGTTACTTTTTCAGTAAAATTTTAAGCGTAAATTGTTATGCTGATAATATAATTTGAAATAAAATTTTGTATTAAATTAGAATAATAATAAAAAGAATCTCATCTCAGCAGTGTTGTTATTAACTAAACTATTCAAAAAATGTTTTTGCTAATTGAAATAAAGCTAAATATATATATATAAAAAGTTTTATTTAAAATGTTGCTTAAAAGTGCTTTTGGAATTTGTATTAGTTTATATATATATATATATATATATATATTTATATATATATTTTTTGCTTTATGCATATATATATATGCACAGTGTGCGTGTGTGTGTGTGTGTATATACTGTATATATATATACAGTGAGGAAAATAAGTATTTGAACACCCTGCTATTTTGCGAGTTCTCCCACTTGGAAATCATGGAGGGGTCTGAAATTGTCATCGTAGGTGCATGTCCACTGTGAGATACATAATCTAAAAAAAAATCCAGAAATCACAATGTATGATTTTTTAACTATTTATCTGTATGATACAGCTGCAAATAAGTATTTGAACACCTGAGAAAATCAATGTTAATATTTGGTACAGTAGCCTTTGTTTGCAATTACAGCGGTCAAACGTTTCCTGTAGTTTTTCACCAGGTTTGCACACACTGCAGGAGGGATTTTGGCCCACTCCTCCACACAGATCTTCTCTAGATCAGTCAGGTTTCTGGGCTGTCGCTGAGAAACACGGAGTTTGAGCTCCCTCCAAAGATTCTCTATTGGGTTTAGGTCTGGAGACTGGCTAGGCCACGCCAGAACCTTGATATGCTTCTTACAGAGCCACTCCTTGGTTATCCTGGCTGTGTGCTTCGGGTCATTGTCATGTTGGAAGACCCAGCCTCGACCCATCTTCAATGCTCTAACTGAGGGAAGGAGGTTGTTCCCCAAAATCTCGCAATACATGGCCCCGGTCATCCTCTCCTTAATACAGTGCAGTCGCCCTGTCCCATGTGCAGAAAAACACCCCCAAAGCATGATGCTACCACCCCCATGCTTCACAGTAGGGATGGTGTTCTTGGGATGGTACTCATCATTCTTCTTCCTCCAAACACGTTTAGTGGAATTATGACCAAAAAGTTCTATTTTGGTCTCATCTGACCACATGACTTTCTCCCATGACTCCTCTGGATCATCCAAATGGTCATTGGCAAACTTAAGACGGGCCTTGACATGTGCTGGTTTAAGCAGGGGAACCTTCCGTGCCATGCATGATTTCAAACCATGACGTCTTAGTGTATTACCAACAGTAACCTTGGAAACGGTGGTCCCAGCTCTTTTCAGGTCATTGACCAGCTCCTCCCGTGTAGTTCTGGGCTGATTTCTCACCTTTCTTAGGATCATTGAGACCCCACGAGGTGAGATCTTGCATGGAGCCCCAGTCCGAGGGAGATTGACAGTCATGTTTAGCTTCTTCTATTTTCTAATGATTGCTCCAACAGTGGACCTTTTTTCACCAAGCTGCTTGGCAATTTCCCCGTAGCCCTTTCCAGCCTTGTGGAAGTGTACAATTTTGTCTCTAGTGTCTTTGGACAGCTCTTTGGTCTTGGCCATGTTAGTAGTTGGATTCTTACTGATTGTATGGGGTGGACAGGTGTCTTTATGCAGCTAACGACCTCAAACAGGTGCATCTAATTTAGGATAATAAATGGAGTGGAGGTGGACATTTTAAAGGCAGACCAACAGGTCTTTGAGGGTCAGAATTCTAGCTGATAGACAGGTGTTCAAATACTTATTTGCAGCTGTATCATACAAATAAATAGTTAAAAAATCATATATTGTGATTTCTGGATTTTTTTTTCTCGATTATGTCTCTCACAGTGGACATGCACCTACGATGACAATTTCAGACCCCTCCATGATTTCCAAGTGGGAGAACTTGCAAAATAGCAGGGTGTTCAAATACTTATTTTCCTCACTGTATATATATATATATATATATATATATATATATATATTTAAAACAAATTCCAAAACCTTTTTTAAATTTAAATTTTAAAATTAAGTGCATTGTGGATTTGGCGTCTCACCCGTTGATGTCTGTAGGGTTGATTTCACCGGTCACCCTGACGGTTGCACCAACCCCAGCAGCAGTGCCAGCCTCAGCCCCAGCTGACCTGCTGGAGTCGGGTTTTGATGCCTTCGCCAGTTCGCCGGTGTCCTCCACACCAGCAGCGGCAGACAGCGCACTCGCCACCGCAGCAGCATCTGGTGGCTTTGATACGTCAGGTGAAAAATCATATTATATATGTTCCCCAGGTGTTTTGAACAGATTACTATACTCTCACATTAAACATTGATAATGACCCTTTTGCCAAAACTGTTTTTATTTTCTCTTGAACACAGCGTGGCGTTTTTCAAGCTTGCTTGCTTCTCAGCACACTTTCGTCTTGCATGAGCACTTCTGTATCTGCTGACTTAAATAATACAGAGAGGATGTGGCAGTGCTTATAAAATGCATTCTCCCTGTGCTTTTTCTCCTTTTTCATTTCTTCTTGTGTTCTGTCTATTCTTGCTCTCTTACTATAATACTGCTTTTCTCAACTGTATCATCTATCCCATTATTCTGTCATGTCTCTCTCTCTCTCTGCACTTCGTTTCTGATAACTCTCTCCTTGCACACTGATCTGGCTCATTGCTTGCTCCTGCTGTGCGATTGGTGAGTTGGTGAGAGAACGCAGGGCTTTGCGGCATGTATCGCTGGGAGGTTTGAATGTTCTCACGCTGTTTGTTCATCCACTGCACATGCACACCCTTTACCCTTTGAACTCTGTGCAGTTTTTCCCTGCTCGCCTATTTTACAGATCTTGAGCATTACTGCATCAGAATGAATTGCCTGCCTTAGTGTTGTTGGTACTGTACTGGAATACTTTTTCATAAAAGGTGCACTAAAATAATAATTTCAGCATATATTATTAGCTACTTTATAAATGTGTTGTGAATTCTTCATGCTTTTCTTGGTTGTACATTTTTAAGTATTTGTAAAAAGTGATATTTCTTCATTTCTTTAGATGCAAAAATTGCTGGAAGTCATTTTAAGCTATTAAAAAAAATACATGGTGCACCTTTAAAATTTTTGAAGACCCAAAACCTTAACTTTAAGGTTAAAGTTTTGGGTCATTGACTGGGAGGTGTATGATCCCCATCTGGTACAATTAGTTCTGCAGTGAGGATATTTTCTTTGGTGCCTGACATGATGCGTCCAACCATGTTGTAATGCAATGAAAATCCTGTTTATAAAGATGTTCTGATGTGTGTTGCCAGTTTTTGGTTTCCCAATGCATGTAGTTAACATCCCTGGATGCAATTTTTGAATATTTGAATATCTCAATTTTATTTTTGTTTTTTAAATATATATGCACTTTCGTTCAAAGGTTTGGGGTTAGACAGATTTTTATTTTTAAGAAATTCATACTTTTATTACACATTAAATTGACCAAAAGTGACAGTAAAGGCATTTATAATGATACAAAATATTTCTGTTTCAAATAAATGCTGTTCTTTTGAACTTTCTATTCATCAAAGAATCCCTCCAAAAAATGTATGGTTCCCATAAAAATCATTCATATTCAAATCAGCATAATCATTGTTATAATTGATTTCTGAAGGATCATGTGACACTGAAGACTGGAGTAATGATGCTGAAAATTCAGTTTTGCCATCACAGGAATAACACATTTTAAAATATATTAAAATTGAAAACAGTTCTTTTAAAGTGTAATAATATTTCACTTTTTATAACTGCTTTTACTGTATTCTTTATCAAATAAATCCATTCTTGGTGAGCATAAGAGACTAATGAAACATTTTTAAAAAATTAGGGCTGTCAAAAGATTAATCGCGATTAATCACATCCAAAATAAAAGTTTGTATTTAAATAATATATGTGTGTGTACTGTGTATAATTATTTTGTATATATAAATACACACACATGCATGTATATATTTAAGAAATATTTGCATACATATACTGTATATATTTATATATAATTTATATTATATATAAATATAATTTTTTTATATATAAATAACACATTTTTCTTAAATATATACATGCATGTGTGTGTATTTCTAGATACAAATTTAATTATACACAGTACACTCACATATATTATTTAAACACAAACTTTTATTTGGGATGCGATTAATCGCGATTAATCTTTTGACAGCCCTAAAAAAAATCTTACTGACCTTTTGAACGGTAGTGTATATTTTATTTTAATGTTGCTGTCTTTTGTTTTACTCCTGTTCTGTTACAGTACATCTGCCTTGGTATTATATGGGATTGCTGACAAGTTGCATATCCATGTATCCATATCCAATTCTAGGCTAAAATAGTCTCAATCCATGCTGGCTATATTAACCCACTCTTCTCTGTCAACGCCAGTGTTTGATGGATTAGGAGACCTTCTGATGCCAGCAATAACCCCTCAGAGCACAGGCGGGACCCCCATGGCTGCAACGAGCATGCCGTTGACACCTGGGATTGTGCCCACCGCTGGGCCGGCAATGGCTCCGGCCATGGCGCCTGCAATGGTACCGACAATGGCACCCATAGCAGCTGCCCAACCAATTAAACCTATCGGAGGAGACTTGGACACTTCACTCGCCAATCTGGTCGGAAGTATGTATGGAACAATTATGGACTGATTATGTAGGGGTCATTGTCCCCATGATGCCGACTCAAACCTATCTTGTTTCTTCCTCTCTTGTAGACTTGGGAGTGGGAAGCCAAAAGAAGTAAGTTCAGTGTCTGTTGCAGCGAGTCTCTATCTCCATGTTGTTTCAGAAACACCTATTAATCTTGTCACTTATCCGTAATGTCTATTCACGAGCATGATTTACTCAACCTGACCCGTATTGACAATTCATTTGGACTGTTATGGCAACTTGATTGATTCCCTCTCCATTGGAGCACAATTTAATCATGTTCACTTTGTGTGGCCCTAGAGCCGTGTTTATGAATGATTTGCACGTTATGTTGGCTGACAGCTATTTGTTTTGCACAGGGACAACCAGTGGAGTGAGAAGAAACTGACAGGAGGAGCGAACTGGACCCCTCACGTCGCCCCGAGTAGCTGGGGCACACCTGGCGCTCAGATGGTAGCGGCTGCTTCTTTCTTAAACACATTAAAATGTTTCTTGTATATCATATTTCTGTTCCGATTGTGTTTAGTCTGGCCCTGCCCCTGGAGCCACAGGAGCTGCCGCCCCGCCTGGAGCAATGGCACCACCCATGGGAGCACAGCCTGGCTTTGGCATGGTGAGAAGCCACTTTTTAAAATGTTAAAAGAAATCTCTGTATTTTGCACTTAGTGTATGCACTTACGGATGGTTATTTTACTTGTCATTTTTTACTCAGCCCCCAGCAGTTGGAGCTCCCATGATGCCCCAGTCTGTGATGATGGGTCAGCCCATGATGAGACCACCATTTACAGGGCCAGCAGCAACAGGAACACCCGGAGCACCAGTAAAGAACATACACAAAAAAGCACATGCAAACATTGTTACAGTCCACATGAAATGGAAATTGCAGTTGACATTTCTTCCCTATATATGCGAGTGAAACAACTTATCGAACAAGAAAGAAATGTAGGGGGCACTTGAGTTTGTCCATCGGGAATTGATTGGGTCATTGTGGTTTGAGCTCATGCGAGTGACGTGCACCAGTAAACACGTCATCAGAGAAGAGAAGAGGACGTTATTTTGATAAAAGATTAAAAGGGCATCAACGACAATGATGAAAAATGCTTTTTAGCAATGATGACAATTACTTTAGGAGATCAGGTTTTCAAAGAACAGTTCTCATATGTTAGTTTTATTAATATTTAAATTAATACATAATTGTTGGAACATTTGGTTTAATTTTGCACTTTGCATGTTATTTTTACTAACTAAAATGAATGATAGATTAAGACATAGACTGAAAGATATTTTCATCAAAAGTAAAAAAAAAGTATTTTGTGCTCACCAAGGCTGCATTCATTTGATCAAAAATACAGTAAAAACAGCAAAAATTGTGAAAAAACAATTACATTTACATTTGAAATGACTGACTGAATGAATGAAATTTTCATCAGCCATTACTCTTCCTCAAGCACCCTTTATTTCCTCAGTTGTCTCCAGGACCAGCTGCTCAGAGCCCCAAAAAACCTCCCACCAAGGACCCACTTGCAGATCTCAACATCAAGGACTTCTTATAATTTTCCAGGTATCATTATCTTACAAGTGACTTCTTAAATGAGGCTTTGGTGCCTCACTTAGTAACATGACATTTTCTCCATGCTCTATTTGCAGTATGTGTTTTCTCAAAGACTGAGCTCCAGTGAGAGAGGTCTGCTGTCTGTTTACACCTCCAGATGCCTGAGGAGCCTGCAGCTAGATATCCACTGACCCCGCCCCCCTCCCAGCCCAAACCCCGCCCACTCGGCCCCACCCAGCGTTCCTGTGTCATGTTGTAGCACAATCTGTGAAGTGAATCGTAGAGAAAAGAGAAAAATGAAGATGTGCTTATCTCAACGTTATCTTTGTTTTGAACGAAACAGAAAAAAATGATCTAAAAAAAAAAAAAAAAAAATGCACACAAATGAAAATTAAAGATTAAAAAAGATTCTTATGTATGTCAACTTTTTCCAGTGTTTAAGTCTGAAATGAATGATGTGTGTGTGTGTTGATCCCCTCAACTTTAATTCTGGTTCCTCTGGGACTTCCCTTTTGGGGTCAGAGGTCCTAAACAGGTTGTTCAAGTGCTTTCTGTTGTCTGTTAGTTTTGGAGCAGTGTGCAATGTATCATTTGCAGACGGTACTGTGTATATTATCCTCATTGATGAAAAGGTCTCTCCTCTGCTCAAATTTTTATCTGTGGACAACTTATTGATGTGTACCTGGTAATCGGATTAAAAGAAATGCTATTGTCATCTCCCATCATCGACTGACATGTTTGTTTACAAAATATAAATATATGAAATATAAATATACATGAGTTATGTATAAATTAATAGCATATCTGGGCTCCTCTATAACCTCTTGGTGATTACATGTAATTTTTGTATTTTAACTCATATTATTTTTCATATATATATTTTTTGATTCTTTGGTTTGAATTGTTTTAATTTAATAGTCAATGCGTTGTCAGTTCACTGTTTACACACTCTTTATGGATATCGCAAGAACCATGAGGTTAATCTTTATGGATAACCTCGGCAAATTTGGATAATTCCATTTAATCGCAGTGCTATAAATCTCAGATGATCTCTGAGAGAGGCCTTTTGCCTGTTGTAGTCAGTGGAATGCTGTGTTTGAGTCTCATAGTTACTTGTGCTTGTATGAAATCCAAACTGAAGCTGGTACATGTAGTGTTATTTTGTATAATTGTATAAGAACCCGTCCACATGTTTGGTTCTCAGTCTTACCCTCTCATATTACATTATGAACCCTGACCTTTGTTATACGTTAAACGGTTGATTCATGCTCCCTCTGTTGGTGAGTGGTGATACTGTAGTTTGCACATTAAAATGGACTGTGGAGGAGATAAGAGAATAATTGATAACATAGATAGTAGGGTGTAGGTTCATTAGCAGTGATAGACTCTTAGATCTTTGTCAAAGTTTTCAGGAGGTCACTGTTAAACAGTGTTACAGAAAGGTTTGACTGACAGCCCTGTATCACTTTCCCTGTTAGATCTTTCATGGAAATGACAAATGCGGATCTTTGGATCTCTCTTTTGCAATTCTCTGTTCCTTTGAAAGAAATTTTATTTTGATTTATTGATTCATATTTGACACCCCTACATAGTGCATGTAAGCCCTTTGAGATGCAATAAACTGATGGGAAGAATTGCCCACATGTGTCCCCATGTGTCTGTTTTCACGAGGAGAGCTCCATATAAAAAATATATGTTCCTGGTATATATATATATATATATATAAATAATTTAATGTATTTTTAATATAATACACCATTTAAAATAATAATAAATTATATATAAAATGAAATTTAAATGTTATATACCATTTTCTTATTATAAATATGTTTAAAAAAAGTTGAATAAAATTATAAGCAAACTTGGAAAAACAAAATGTTTGATTATGTAAGCTTGATGGAAAAAATGAACACACACACTATTTTGTCCTCTTAGACCAATACATATAAATCTCAGTTTATTTGGTCCATAATAGCAAAGATTTAGGAAAAAGATGTACAAAATGAAAATTGATGCAATCCGATTTTGATAAATCAATTTTATATTAAGATTTTTGATTTATATTTCCTATGAAGCGGCGTTGCTTTTCTCTTTATCATAATTACAATGCTATTTATTATCAATCATATCTAAATTTAAATAACCCTGTTTTTTTTTTGTAAAGAACAACATGATCATATGTAACTCATAATACAAGCCTTACATTAAATACATACTTACAGTTCTACAGTAGGCTGTTACTTCGACAGGTCCTTAAATGTTTTATATTTTTAAATTAAATTAGCACCAAAAGTCAACAAGGGACTCTGAAACTTAAGCTTAAATCTTCAACTAATTGCTTGCATTGTTACATTGTTATACAAAAGGCAGAAACAAAATGATAGCCCATGAAGACAGTTTACAGTTTATGCTGTCAAAGGCACACAATCATAACATTTGTGACCCTGGACCACAAAACCAGTCACATGGGTACATTTTTTGAAAAAGCTTTCCATTGATGTATGTTTGTTAGGATAGGACAAAAAAATCGAAACATTGAGAAAATCGCCTTTAAAGTTGTCCATTTATGTTCGTGATTGTGCTGCATTCACTCACAAAATTTACAAAATATCTTCATATAACATGATCTTTACTTAATATCCTAATGATTTTTGGCATAAAATAAAAATCGATAATTTTGTCCCATACAATGTATTGTTGGCCATTGCCACAGATAAACCCGTGCGACTTGTGACTGGTTTTGTGATCCAGGGTCACATTTAATAATAACAATAACAATGATAACAAGAATCAAGAATTTCAAAGAACACCAGCATATTGATACTCGGATGTGTTCTTCGAAAAGAAAAAAGGAAAATAACAAACATCAAAGCTGCTTCTCTCGAAAAAAAAAAAAAAAAAACTTTTTTTTTTTTTTTTTTTCGTGTCAACTAGTCAGATCTAGCTTTCTACTTCAAGGTATCCAGACAGATTACCAGACAAAACAAATGCCTCCCATAGCAAACAACACTGATTGAAGTACATTTTCTAATTCAAAACAACAGTTTAGGACAGAATTAGTTCTCGTTAGGACAACTGAATCTAGAAATACATTCGTTCTAACTGATTCATAACAAAAGTTGTCTAATAAAATAAATTAAGTCATCAAAATAGCTTGGAAAAGTTCAATGGTAGGTGTGTTATAGTCTCAAGTGTTGATGAATGCAGCAGTTTGTGGAGTGCACAAATGGGAGGCACAAGGGTTGGTGAGAGCCGGGACCGAGGCAGTCAGACGGGCCACTGATGGAGTCTCTCAGGTGCCCCGACATTGGTTAGAGTCCCCATGGACCCAGCGGCAGATCTGTGCGTACTTCAGGGGAGTGATTCGTACGGCCACATTGTAATCCTGCTGCACCCCGTTAACATCCACCCACTGGTGACCCGAGAACACGCCAATGATTTTCCGCTTCCACTTCTTCTTGCCAGGTTCTTTAAGGCGAATGTAGACACCCGAGCCGCTGGAGCCGGGCTTGGCATCGCAATACTGGTACAACAGGTCGTTGGACTCCTCGGATACAGAGCAGAAGCGGTACACCAGGTTGCCCGGTCGGTCATCGTCGAATCCCGAGAAATGGATACGTCCAGCGGGCAGCTTCTTGACGGAGGGGATGACACCTAAATCCATGTACTTGGTCTTCTGCGCCCTCTTAAGCTCCAGGATGGCGTAGTCATAATCGGCCATAATGTTCTCTGAGATGCCTTTAAACCAGCCCTTCGGCACCTGCATCTGTTTCACCCGCGTCCACCGGAACGAGGGCTGTTCAGAGACGGTGCTGCGGCGACTACGGTTCCTCCTTCCCTTGCCTTTGCCCTTACCCTTACGTTCATGCTTCTCTCCAATCTCTCCATTTTCGTCGATTTCTTCCTCCTCTTCTTCATGTTTCCTCTGGCCTTTCCTTCCTTTCCCTTTCCGGCCTTTCTTCCGGCGGGAGCGCTCTTTCAGCACGCCGACGCTGAGTTTCTGGACCCCGTCTAGGTAGTCCGTACCGTTGTGGATGCAATGAGCGGCCGTCAGGACGTGTTTGGGGGACACCAGCACTCCAGAACAACCCGTGGAGATCTTCACAGATGTGGAGAAAGGATACTTCATGGAGTACTGCTTGTCAGCGATGGTAAACCTCGTATCCGTGCCGTAGACCTCCCGTCTTCGGCGAGCGCGAACCCGAGAGCCTCCCGTCCAGTCGTCGCTCACGTTTAGCTCCTGCACGGTGACGGTGGTGAGCGTGCGTGTTCCGTTGTCGTACATGGTCTCGTAGGACAGTAGCTGCTCCAGATCATCCAGACTGGGCTCTGGAAGACCCCGCTGGCACTCAATGCCACATATCCCATTGAGCTCACTCTGCGGCTTGGCTAAAAACTCTGAACTGCCCAGATGCACCGTTTGCTTTTCTTGTACCAGGGGTACTTTCCTCTGTGGCCAGGTGTAGTCATCGTCACCTGTGGGATCGTCCACTGCTGCAGACACCAGCACAGCCAGCGCTGAGATGGAAAGCAGGAGCATTAAGGGTACCGGGCCCATTGCAGAGAGACCCCTAGACCAGACACAAAGAGAAAAAGAGAATCAATATCACCTCAAATACTGTTCAGTAACTCTCTGTATACAGGAAAACAAAAGCATTTTTCTAACTGAGAAAAACAGGAAAGAAGATAAACATCAATCTATCTGAAATCTGTGAACAATTGATTTTTTTTTGGTATAATTTATTGTCTTTAATACAACATATTCAGCTTTGCTTACCAAAGTCATAGCCAAAAATATGAGAACATATTGCGTTGTTATAAATTGTTGGTATCAGTCGATATTGGATATTTATTTGCGCATAGGCATGCTATTTCTATTTTATTTCTAATACGATAAAAAAAAATTCCATTAAATTAACTGTGCAGTTTTTTAAAGCCTGAAGTATAGGCCAACTTATTTTTTAATGCGCACTTTAGGATATAAGTACAAGTGACATAAATTTTGTCAGCAGCATAGTATGTGCGTACTGCATATGCGCAGCAGATTTTTCTAACATTGCATTCATCTGGCATATGCGCCTTGATTTTTATTCTTTTTTTTCCACTATTTAATTGTATCGATCATATAATTTTGTCCTGAATATAAATGCAATATGCAAGCAGTATCTGACACTAACTCCCAAAACCCTTGCATACATCTGGCTTACAGACCGTACAAATTAGTGGACCTCATTCCTGGACCTAGCACTACACATTTTGGATGTCTTGATTATTTAGCACATCTGATTTATTTCATCATCTCTTAAGTAGAGGCTCCAAGACCTGAAATGTGTGTCAGATAAGGTAGACATCCAAAAATAATATTAAGGGGGGCCTCCAGGAGGAGCTGGGCTTGAAGCACTAAAATAGGGAACAGATGATTATATTAATACAGTCATGACCACTAGGGGGAGACAAATGATAAGATTTTGAAGCACTATTTCAAAACCCCTGAGAGTATGTTGAGTATAGAGTTCACCTCATTCTCCATCATCACATTCCACAGATATTTAGATCCAATCCTAATGTTCTGGTTAAGTCAACAATAGTATTCCCACAGATTCCAAAATCTGCTTTTAAGACAAAAAATGTATTACGTAAGAAATAGATTAAATACAGTAATTATTGAATGCCAAATTTGCTGCATTACCTTTAGAGACTAAACAAATGAGTAAAATAGCACACAAGTATGCTCACTTTTAAAAATTATTTCTTAAATGGCACCGGCTGACAGAAAATATCTGCCATTAGAGGAAAACTGGAGACTGGAGGTTTGTGGTGGGGACTATAAGAACATTGACCCTGTGGGTCAGAGCTTTTTGAGTCAGTGGTTTGGAAACGTTTCCTACTGTCTTGCTGAATGCCAGTAATAAGTATATACTTGGGTTCTGCGGATGGTACCGCAATTGGTACTGTTACCAATGAATAGGAGTATAATATGAAAAACTAAACAAACGTGCACCCACACACATACAGATACACAAAGCTATCAGATCAGCAGCCTACTTCTGTATTCATTTATGTATCTGGTAACATCTCTAACTGATAAAGTTTAAAATTTGAGTGCATTTTATTTTTCCACCAGACCATCACTTTGCACAGTGATGAAAAGGTGCTTGACTCTTGACTCATGCAAGTCATGAATTATCGTGCACCACATAAATCACGCACATAAATATTGGGAACAAAGCAGTGATTTTAAATGGATACCAAGGTTCCCAAAGCTTTTGAACAATGCACTTCCATGACACTTCCAGTCATTTGTGGGTGCAGGATAAAGATTTTCAAAACAACATTATATAGATGAATATAATAATAACATAAGATAAGATAATAACATCATTTTTAAAGATTGTATACATTTCCATAATGTTTTAAGACCTGTAAATTACAATTTTATCTAAGTATCCTGATATTTTCAGGTTTTCCATGTCAATGAGATCCCCCGTTTGCGGAATAAGATAAGTAAGGGATCTTCATCAGCAAAGGTCCTGATCAAGGTAACGTGGTTATTGTGCAATAATAACCAGCTGTCTTTACATTATCCAGCTTAATGCTAACCATATAAATAAAAAGGTGGGAAACTGATTTGGATTCCAATACACTGTACAAAACAAATGGCTTTGCAACAAGGTTAACACTGCACTGATATTATTACTATTAAATATATAGTACTATCAAAACAAAGTCTTCTGGGGTCAGTTTAATAACTAAGACTGCCAGAATCCAGTAGCATTCATTTGAAGAGATCGCAATACGAGATGAGTGTGTAATACAAGAGAGGCTTGAAAATAATGCCGGTTTCTGGATACGCAGACTCAGCCTTGCCATGGACAACAGTGACTATTCAGCAATATGAGACCGCTGAAGGCCACGATTTACCAGTCAGAAATGCATTCATTCATTAAGCAGATACTTAACCAAGGCAACTGAAGAGGAAAAACACACAAGCAATTCATCTTAGGGGGGGAACAATTCACTAAAAAATGCTGGGTTGGTTTAAAATATGGACAAACCCAAATGTTGAGTTGAAAATTTAATTTAAAAATTTAACCCAACAGCTGGGTTTGTCCATATTTGACATCATTTTTTTTGATGATGTATGTTAGAAGTTCACCAATATGTTAGCAATCAGCATTACGTTTCAAAATTATACCAGCATAAGCATTACAAAGCAAAGGTGGAAGTATTTGCAGCATGACTCACAGAGAGAGAGAAAAAATCAGCAAAGCCAAGCATTTAACAGTCACCACTTTCACACATTCATCACATATTAGATTGCTGAGCACTGCCCAAGAAAAACACAGACTGCAGCAACATTTTCTAATCAGTAGCCAGTTTAGGGATGGAGAGTGAGGGTTGGAATATAGATTGCTACTCCATTCTTGGTTCAGTAAATTTTCCCCTGCAGAGCTGGAATCCCTCTCCTCCCACCTCACACTTCACTATGACATGGCGTCGGTGTGGATTATCTGCATCAGCCGTGCTGTCTATGAGAATCAGTCTGTACAGACAATACTGTGTAGCCTCAGCGGAAGTGTGAGGGGAGATGTGTGCGCGTGAACGTGTGGTATAAAGTTATGGACTCAGGCAATGACAAATCAGATGTGTCCCTACTGGAGATTGCCGTGAGAAGGGGAGCACTTACAGAGGTCCAAACAAATTCCAGTAAGTCCATGATGTAAAATATGCAGACAGCTCGGGCATTATAAAGTCGGCAAAACCGACAGACTCAGGCAAACTTGGTCTGACACGTGGTCTGATCTCTCAATCAACAGTTTTTATTTATTTATTTATTTTATAAAATTGAGCAACTGCAATCTGACATTCTTCCATCACTATGACATTTCTAACGACATTTTCTCTGTAATAGGCTACATCTAGAGAACTGGCTTTAGTGGAAAAAGCAGAACCTTTCCCGTCCATGTCACCATCAACCCATTTTTCCATTACAAGGCAAAAATCTCAATCTTGCACATTTGTAAACTTTTTTAACCAACTTGATCAACCAAACGGTGGCGCTATTGGTCCCTTTTCAAATTAAGTTTGAAAACTGATTGATTCATTCAAAGTTGCCGGATCTTTATGAATTTCTCTCATTCATGGATTCATTAATATTTTACACCAACAATGTGAAGTTAAATGCAGATTAATCTTCTCCCTTGTATACAAATTATGCTAACCACTTCCACCAAATGAGACCTCCACTGTTTTTTTTTGTTTTCTTTTTGGTAAGGGTTGGTTTAAAAGTTTAGTTAGATTAGGGGTCAAAGTACCCAACTGTAATTAATTATCATTCCTGATTTACCGTTATATAATTGCATTTACCTTTTTAATATAGGCCTAGGCTATGTAGGATATCTTTTTATTATAGGCTAGTTAATTTTTCACAGAACCTTTGCAATCCATGTGATCACGACAATGACACTTTATTATTTTCACAGGTTAGAATGATGCAAAAAGTTATAAATATTTTAAATTTAAAGAGAATAAATTAATGAATAAATAAATAAATAAATAAATAAAAGCGTCATACCTGCTATCATTCGATTGATGGAGATGTTCAATCCGCAAACAGATGCTTGTTATTTAAGCAGGAAGCGTTTAAAAGTTACTTCATCTCAGAGGTTTTCGGTTGGATTGGCTGATAGTCCGTTTCTTCTCATATCTGCTCCACCTTCAAGACAGGGAGAGCTCAGAGACGAAACCCTTGGTAGGAATTACACTTGACGTTTAAGGGAAAGGGAGGAAAAAAAAGTCCCAACAAGATTTTCACAAAGAGTTTCGTATAGGGGAGGGACCATCATGCTCTGCAACGATGGAGCAGAAAAAGTGAAGTTGAGAAAGCGTTCAGCACTTGATCTTAATGAATCTTTGGATTTGAATAAATCTTTATTTGACAATTCAAAGGAGTCTGTCATGAATTCAAAAGGGCTTTCCACTGATTCGTTCCACTGAGCGCACAATAGCGCAGCAGCGACTTTATTGTGGTTCGGTTCCGTTCCCACATCACTGGCACTTGTGTCCGTGTACATGATGTGGTAAACACGCGAGCAGGGGGTCTGCGAGTTAACAGGACGCCTCTAAATTTGCGTGCACATGCAGATTCTTATGTGGGTGAATGACGTCTTTAAATTACTGAGGGGAAAAATACAAATCATGCAAAAATCTAAATTAATTTGAATAATTTTTGTGAGGCTAAAATCATAAATGTGGTGGCTATAACTTCATAGGTTATAAAAAGGGGAAAAGTCTCATGAAAAAGGATGAACTATTTTTACATTTTTAATTTCAAGTCAGTTGGAGTAACCTATATTCATGATTCATGCAAGGAACGTTTTTGAAGGGATGGTTCACCCAAAAATGAAAATGTCGTCATCATTTACTCACCCTCATGTTGTTCCAAACCTGTATGAGTTTATTTCTTCTGCTCAACACAAAAGAAGATATTTTGAAGGATGTCTGTAACCAGACAGTTGACGGCACTTCCATAGTAGAAAAACATAATATGGAAGTCAATGGCTACCATCAACTGCCTGGTTACCAACATTCTTTAAAATATCTTCTTTTGTGTTCAACAAAAAGAAAAAAAGAAAGAAAATAAACTCATACAGGTTTGGAACAACTTGAGGGTAAGTAATGACAAACTTTTAATTTTGGGTGAACTATCCCTTTAAGTATAGGCTACTTTTACGTGATGGTTACTTTGTCTTTACATAAACTTTTTTCAGGTAAATGAATACAAACATTACATTTCTATGAACCTCCCGTTGAAAACTTAATGTAGATAGATTACCAACATATGTTTTAAACTTGATTTTTTAAAGATTGGTCTTTAAGTTTCTATTTATCCTGCTTATTTGTAATCTATACAAATTCAAGGTTATTCTCTCTTTACTTTAGATGTCCGATCAACACTATCAAAAGTGTTAATTTTTCCACTTAATAATTCACGGGAGCTCTACGAATTTAAATGACTGAGTGTTATTTTATTTTAAAGAGTCCACCAAACTACTATTATGTGTAGACACTTTACACAAAATGGCACAAATTCCTGTCCTGGAATTAAAGTGACTGCTGGAATTAGAAAGAGGCAGAACTGCATTTTGCAAGAACGTATATTACATTTAATGTACGTTCAGGTATATTGCCTTTTTTTCCTCTTGTTTCTGGATGTTTCGGTTTTCTAGCTCTCTGTCCAAATCAGAGACTTAGGGAAAGGGTCAGACTTTCAGTCGTCCACAATGTACGCTCACATCAGCACCCTTCACACACTGTGAGGTTCTCTGTCAAGTTTGAACAGAGAAAGGTGATCTCACCGCTTTAGACTGTGGCCTCCACCCTCCAACTTAGAGAATGTGCCCCCACAATGATCATCATTTTTTGCACATTGGTATTATATTTATTGTTTTTTCTGAGTCAGAACACAAGACTGCAAATGATGGAGGCGAAGTGGGCGGGTACATGACACAGAGCAGAATCAAACTCTTGTCTCAAATGAGAGCCACTGTCTGAGCTACAAGGCTAAAATTATAATTTCATATCTGACATGACTAGAAATTGTTACATGAGTGTTTGGCAGCGTTGCTCTGAAAGGAATAGCTTTAAGTGATATTTCTGCTCATGTTTGTGCGATACCCTGGTTGCATAGAGAGTTCTTTGTCAAAGGAAGTCATGTTTTCATGATCCAGGGTGAACCACTAGGTTTTGTGCAGGCGTATGTTGTTAGAAGATTGTGTTTATGAATATTGCAACTATTGCATTCATTTTGAGTAGTCATGGCTAATATAAATCTACTTAAGAGCTGATTCCCCTGCTGAAAAATCCAGCATAAACCAAGCTGGTTTATGATGGTTAGAGTGCTGGTCTAGCTGGTGGACCGGATTGCAGTTTACCCAACAGCTTGTGGTCAGATTTCACTCGCTGCTAATTCATAATTCCATGTACATGCAAACGAAGACAGTTTGCTGGAGTTTAGGGAACGTGAGTGTTGTGTTGAGTGGCTGCTCAGGCACATCCTTAGAGAGTCAATGGAGTCGATTGTAGATTAAAGAGTCAGTGTTTATTTATGCAGGTCATGGTCATAAACCATCTCAGCTGGCCTTCATCTTTCCATCTCTTATTTTAGCTTCCTCCCAGAAAGAGAGAGCCATTTACAGGGTGCCTCTTTCCTAACCAGCCCCCCTCTCCCCTGTAATCTAGCTAGATAACTTTGGGTTAGCCGTACTGAATTTGTTGACAGCAAATAACTAGACATCCAAATGGGTCAAAGGTCAGGATGCTGTGTCATTATACAGCTAACATATACAAGCCGCAAAGCAAACATATGTATAAAACCATTCAAAAGTTTTGGGGTCGATAATTTTTTGAAAGAAGTTTTTTATGCTCACCAAGGCTGCATTTATTTGATCAAAATACAGTAAAATGTATGAAATACCGCAATTTAAAATAACCCAACTGTAAAAAAATATTTTCATGATTTGTTATCGCAGCATTTTTCTTTTGTCAAATCAATTTAGATAATTATTGTGGTTCAGATAACATACTTATTTGAGTTACTATTTATTAAACCAATCTCCTTCATTGTATTAACTCAATTTTTTTTATTTCAATGAACTAAAAATATTAATGCAACCATTTAACTTACTTTTTTAAGTTAAACCAACAATATTTTTTTACAATACAAATTCTATATTTGGAGTATATATCATACTGACTCCAAACTTTTAAATGCATTAAAGATATATCTTGTGTAATTAAATATTTTAATTACAAATATTATAGCATTTATTTCTAAGATTTTTTTAGGCACTTTGAACTCTACAAAGATCTTCTAATCCAAGGGATTTTTTATGCCATGCCCAAGTTTTTACATAACCAGAACTGTTATTCAAACCACATTTTCCCCTCTAGTCTAAAACTTTTTTTACTTTCAAAGTAGAATACCTGTTTAAGAATTTTATGCATACAGTAAGTTATAAGGATGTCCACATCTTGATAGAAGTAGCTCACCAAGACTGCTGCTAAAGTGAGACACTTGGACAGACTTCTCTAAGAGACATGACCTCCTGTGCTCAAGGCGAAGTTGCCAACATACACAAGAGAGGAGCAGAGCACTTCAAGCATGCAAACAGCTAATACAAACTAAACAGAAATGGTTCCTAAGCAAACACACTGATTTGACACAGTGAGTCATTCTGCTCCGATATTGGCCTGGACTTGGCCTACAAGATGACATATAGGAGTTGTCAAGTTAGCGGCTTGAAACAAGTTCAACATTTTACAATGAAAGGATAAATAGATGTTGACTTCCATTTTTGGTTGTGAATTTAGATGATTAGTGGCTTCAGCGTTTCAGTGTCAGGAGTTTGTTAACAGCCAGGGTCCTTTTGGATTAGCTTACATGTTGTTATGCTAATTCTTAAGTGTAATACAAGATTTTCATACAAAACTGCCAATAAGCTTCTTGTCTGGCAGAAAGTCAAGTATTTACATATAGCGGTACATTGCTAAATCACATTGGCCTCCCTATTTGTGCAAGATCACTTCAAAGAATCAAGATAAATAGCAACTCTTATTTCCCTTTGTATGACCTTTGACCTGCCTTGCATTTTTCAAGCCACTTTACGCTGTATGGCTGTTTGTCCTTCTCTTTTCCTCTCAGTCTGTCTCATTCTTTGTTTTGTATTATTTTTTGCATTGCCCATTCGTGTGCTAGCATGCTTGATTAGTCCCCATTAAACACGTGCAAACACGTTGTACGATCATGTCAGAAGATGTAGCAACATCACAGTAAATTAAGGAAAATTTATTATGAGCACTATGAAGAACAAGTCGATGAGTTCGCCAAGGTTTGCCAGGTTAATGGCATCAAAATATATGAAAGATATTCAGAGTTTTGTACTTGGGTACTAAGTACCAAGTAATCCAGGTGTTCACAAGCAGAACTGTATATTATGCTTTGTTTTCTGGCTTTGAAATAATCTGTTCTTATCTTAATTTTAGGTATAGAATGACAAAAAAAAAAAAAAGAAAAAAAAAAGAAAAGAATTTGAATGTTTTTTTTGTAATAGTGTTATTTATTATTTTATTGTAATAATGTATTTATATAATTTGTTTTATTGAAACATGTATTGTTTAATGCATTTTAAAGTGTTTTTAATGTCATATTTATATATATATATTTTTTAATAAATTGTAAACAAATTCCTTATTTTGAAAATACACTCTTAAAAATATAGGTTCTATGGGATCACTGTGAAACCCCCCTTTTGGAACCTTTATTTTTAAGAGTGCATAGTGTGAAAATAAAAACATTCTGACCAGGTTTTTGATGATGTTGATGATGGAACCGTTTCCCTAACATCAAAAATATTATTTTATTTTATTTTATTTTATTTTATTTTATTTTATTTTATTTTATTTTATTTTATTTTATTTTATTTTATTTTATTTTATTTTATTTTATTTTATTTTATTTTATTTTATTTTATTTTATTTTATTTTATTTTATTTTATTTTATTTTATTTTATTTTATTTTATTTTATTTTATTTTATTTTATTTTATTTTATTAAAGATGGCCTGCGTTATCATCTATTTCAGATAAATCCCCTAAACTACACGTGAAAAGAAATCAAGCTGTGGTTGGTCACTTTACATCTTTTCCTATTTTTCCGTATCTTATTCTGTAACTTAGAGCTTTTGGTCAATAATCATGAAACTTGAGCTTTTGAATTCATATTCAGAGTTCTTTAACTGCTGTTTATTGCTCCATCTTAACTCACCTGCTCAATAAGTGCCCTTTTATCAGTTAAGATATGCAAAGAACAGATGATACAATTGATGCCACAGTCTGTCTTGAACTCTCCATCCTTCTCTCTGTCACAGACATCTGGTGAGCTCACGAGTCTGTGTGTGTTCCTTCAGTTCTCTAAAAACTCACTAAGATTTGAGATGTGTGGTTCCCTCGGCTCACCCCTGCTGAGGTTTTTAATGAGATATAAGAATGGTGCTGGTTAAAATCAGCAAAAATCCCTCTTAGTGGAACTAATGTGTTTGAGTGTTTCCCTCATTTGATGAAGCTCGGTGAATCTTCTTCTAGGAACACCACACCACAATGTGTGTCATTGAGACACTGTGTTTATGTATTTGCCTAAAGCAGAAATAAACGACTGTGCATTGTTTCATTCCTCAGTGAACAGCGAGGCAAAAATGGCAAGACAGATTTATGGCGTTGTTCTTTCCATATCCCACCCCTTCTGATTCAATTACTCTCTCGCTGCTCCCTAAACCACCAACTGCTAAATCTTTTCACTTTGTTCCTAAACAAAAATATTAACTTCTAGCACATAAGCCGTGTCACATTCGCACTTCTAGCCTATTCCAAATTATCCGTGCAATTTCCGTTATCAGCGCAGAGGGATTCCCTTACTCCCACAGCGGCTTCTCATTGAGAAACTCTCCACCGATACAGTTTGCATTGGCAGGTATACATCACAGCACAGGGAGTATAATTTCCTCATTCCTGGAAATCTAGGTGTTTCGCTGCACACTATGTAAGTATGCGAGTGTGTGTGTTAATATCATACATCACAGCTGCAGCAACACCAGGTGTTGGTTTTCAGGGGTAAGGGAGGAAGTTCAGCAATCCTCTGTTATCAAGAACATCATTCATCATTCAGTCTTTTCTGGGGCTATGTAGATATTTCCCTCATCCTGTTGATCTCTGGCCAGTGTTGTGGCTTTGATTCAGATTGAAGAGCTCAGTGTTGTATTTAAGGGCCTGTATAGGGCTCAAACAGCCTAAATCTGGGAATAGAGTGTGTCATATATAGGAGGCTCCTGGAATTCCTGTATGAACCTTATCATTGAATTGAACACCTTTGCAAATATAATTATACACAGCCGGAAGCAAGTCCTGTTATTATGAACCAGATAACATAGAGTGTGCACAGATAAATGTTTACCCCTGATGTTAAATACTATCTATATTGTTCTGAAAGCACAAATAATAGCAATAGCTTGACAACTGGAATTTTGGGAAAACCATTCCTTATGCATGAAGAAGTAGAAGAAACATAAATAAAGGAAACTGAGGCTTTTTTCTTTTTTCTGACAAACGGCTTGTGGTGTAAGGCTGTTGTCTTGTTTCGCAAGAATGTCTTAGTTAAGCTGTCCAGTATTATAGTAAGGCAATCTGCATGATTTAGGTAGAATTCATTATCTACATTTATTCATTTGGCATACACTTTTATCCAAAGACACTTACAACAAGCGATTCATCACAAAGAGGTAATAAATACAAAGTTTCAGACAAGAATACAATTCTAGAACAGAGAGAGATTAAGGAATAGAGAAAACATTGGGGCATTTTTTTTTTCCCAGCAAAGTGCAGTGCTGATGGAAGAGATGAGTTTTCAGCTCTTTCTTGAATATTGTCAGGGATTCGGTGTTCCGGATATAGGGTTGGGAAGATCATTCCACTAGCAAGGAACAGTGAACGAAAACGTTCTAGAAAGTGACATTCAGCAAAAGCAGTGCTCACTAATAAAATAACCTTACTGTTTTAATATTGTATATATTTTACACACTACCTTTTGTTTCAGTAGCATTCAACATAATTCAATTATATAGTTAATTTTATTTCTTAGCTTAGACTTTAGAATTTTGTAACTCATTCTGCAAAAATGAGTAAAAATATTGAATTTTTTTATTTCAAAATATTCAAAAATGGCTAAAAATATATTGCTATATAAATGTTAAAATATATTTACATTATGTTTAAATTATTTTCCTCATAAATTTTGGCCATTTATATATTATCAGTATATATCATGTGCTATTTTCAAAGTAGCCTATATTTGGCAAATATTTGTAATATATTTTGGCCAGAATTCTCATTTTTATAGGACTGCAAATATTTTTGGCTAATAATAAATTGCTTTTGCAAGTAACTTTGGATAACAAGTGTCTGCTAAATGGCTATAAACTTCCTTTATTTACTGAATTACATTTATTTTATTTCCGTAAAACTGCAGATGTTATTTAAGATATTATTCATTTTCTACAGTCATCAGCTTCATTATCTTGCCCTGTTGATGTGTAGTGTGTAATGAAAAATGAACTGAATGTACCCCTATCTGAGCCTCACTGAGCTCTTATCTGAGCCTCTGTATCACAGTCTTGCCCAATTTATCGCTCCATTTATAACTCTCTGCAACATAGTGTTTGGGCAGCTAGTGTTTATCTTTTTGTCATCCAATTTATAAGGCCTGTGCTTCTCTGAAAAATCACCCGATTACAATATTTTTAGTAGAATAAATATTTGATTTATTTTGCAAGCTGGGATTATATTTAGTGACATAACCTCAAACCTGGCACTGTCAAGAGTCTGGTTTGCTCACTGTTCTTGTAAATCATTTTCAGTCTATTTTCTGACATGTTTAATCACCTCATACCAGTCATTAACAGGGAGAAGAGTCTCCTGATATCACATTTATCCTATTTAAACATTATTCTATAATATTTTTTATTAAACATATATCTATTTTATTCTATTCTCTAATACTTGCATTATATAATAATATCATTATATTTAAATTAAATTAAATAAACTATAGTAATATTTGTTAATATATTATTTTTAATATATGACATTTTTGACCAAGGTATACATTTAAATGGGTTAAAGTTAGCTTTTTTAGGGTTGAAAAATAGATACCGTAAAGAAGGACATGAAGTCTGAATGAAACTGCTGTGCATTTAATGCATCAGGAAGAAAGATAGTGTTTTAAAATGCATTGTGATCTAACTGTGTCTCTGTTGTCATTTTTTTCTGAATGCTCTTAGCTTCACTATCTCCCACATTTAGCCTGCCTAAAGCCAAGATAAAGTGACATAGGCCTTGGGGCTAAAAGGAATGCACTTGAACAAGCTGCCCTTGAGTCACACTTCATACATACAGGGAAATGTCTGAAGGTCACAGAATATCCATCAGCTTCCTTAATGAGCCAGTTCCTTAAAGCTGCGCCATCTTTCTTTACTCTCTCTTATGTGTATCTAGAAAAGAGCTCAAATTTCACTGCTAATTAACATTTTAGACAGGCTTCATATCTACATATTTGTTCATATGGGAACAGTAATGGTATGCACAAGCAATTGAAACATTTTTGCCCCTGGCATGTTGGATCAGGGCCAAATGCCCTGGGCATTTCTAAGCAGTCACAGTGACTAAGCGTCTCTGTAAGAGGACCCTAACTACTAAGTCTGTAAGAATGCATACCAGCATACTGTACGAACCAGATATCTTGCACAATTGTGAACACACACACACACACATTCTTGTACATCTATCTTTATGAGGACAATCATTGACACAATGCAATCTCTAGCCGCTTACCCTAACCTTATATGGAGCTATTCTTGTGCCAATAAAAATGAACGTAGCTTTTCAAGAAACTAATGAAAATATAAATTGAAACTAAATAAATTATCTCTAAAACTGAAAAAGAATAAATCGCAGGCAAATTTTTTGACTTCGTTTTTAATACACTGCATGTTTTGCTAACTGTTTCTCATATTTCAATCGTCATCTGAACTTACAAATGCGCTTCCAGAGTTTTCATTTACGCTTCTGAAGTTTTCGTTTACGCTCCCAGAGTTTTCGTTCGCCGTTCTGACACATTTCTCTCGTGGGGGCGGGGCTAGTAGCAGTGTGTTCTCATTGGTTACTGAGCTTTTGATTGATCGCTTCGTGACCTGGAAGTGAAGACGTCAGTGTTTATGTGTGGATGTGAGCGTCTGTAATCGCAGCTTTCTATTTCATTTTAGTGATATTAAGTTATGTTTGTTTTTTAATTTTATCTGTATTTACCTGCTGCTACTACTTAGTTGGCAGAAGCTTTTTAGGAGCACAAGAGATCTATTCAGTCTATTCAGGTGTAATTGCACATTAAAGTACTGTATATAATACTTAAAATATTGTAGTGTCCAATGTTTTCGGAGAATATTTGTTTATTCCTGATTATTTTGCATGTTAGGCTCTGATTAGGTTCAGCTGTTACAATTTAAAGAGAATACTAGCAAACGTGTGTGATATATTCAGCCGTCAAGAAAGTCAAACTTTAACCAAGTAATCAAGGTTGGCAGCCATGGCCATCACACTACTCATCGTTAGCATGATATAGCCTACGTTTACACCATCAAAATTAATGATCACTTAAATAAGAGGAATTTAAACAAAATGAAAATTACAGTCGTGGCCTGCTGTCAGATACAGACCTCAAAGGGCATTTCATTACATGTCACACAAAGAATGTTCTTGTTGCCATTTTTTTTTAATTGATAATTGTATTTAGTTATTTCATTTAATTAACACTATCTGCTAACATTTAAAATTGTAAATATATTTTAACAATCATCAACCGTTTCAATCGTGACTTATACAACCAGTTAAATTAATGTAATTGAAAATATGAATTCAAATAAATTTACATTCTTTATTGTCACTAAAGCATATATACACAAGTATCAGAGTGAAGGTCTTGGATGCAATTATGTTGTGACAGGAAAGACCAGAATCCACAAAACATTAACTGCATAATAACATGTAATGCACAGTATTCTCATGATATACATTACTATACAAAATGCACAATTACAAATACATTTAAGATTGTATTTAAATCTTTAAATCTATGCATTACAACCCCCCCAATATTTATACCATGATCACATGAAAAATATGCAGACCCAAACTTCAACCCCGCCAATGTTCAAACCAAATCTACACCCTTGCAAGCAGTGCAAGGATAGTCCACCCAAAACATGAGCATTCTCTCATCATTTACTCTCCTTCATGCCATCCCAGATGTATATGACTTTCTTCTTGACATAAACATAGACAAAGATATTTAAGGAAATAATCCATCTCTGTGAGTCCATAATACAAGTGGATTGTAACCCATGTACGTAAGATTTTTAATAGTTAAAACAGTTTACATTATTAGTATTTCTTTTATCTAGCCTATTGTTTTACTTCAGAAGGCATTGACTCATCCACTGAGGTCGCATGGATTACCGTCACGCTCACTGTGTGTGGTTTTTAAAGCGTCTTTAGGACTCGCAGAGATGGATTACTTTCCTTACAATCTTAATTCGTGTTTATCTGTAGAAAGAAAGTAAAATGCATCTGGGACAGCATGAGGGTGAGCAAAATAAGAGAGAATTGTATTTTTTGGTGAACTATCCCCTCAACATTTATATGCTATTGGTATGCTAATCCAAGATCAGCATAGATTAATAAGAATAAAGTGAAACCTCTTGTGTACTTGTGAACTGTGTTTGTTTTAATCTAGAGGAAATTGAAATATTTGCTAGTTTATATTAAAATAAATCAGGTGTCTGAAGATCAAGATCCCAGTCATTCAAAGGTGATGTGTCTGAACAGAGTAAGATTATTGTCTGAAAGGGACAGTGGATCTCTGGTATTATCACTCCATCCTCTGTGTCAGCATCAGAATTTTGTTTATGGAAATGTTGCTCCACTCCCTGGAAAATGAGAGAGGAAATGTATTATAATCTAACAATACAAACTGCTTTGAACTCCCCATACAGTAACACGTTCCAGACTTAAAATATTTATTATATTTATATTTAAGGGATTTTACAGTACTAAATATTTACCTCGGAGTCAAGCAGCATTTATCATCTGTAATACTGTTGTGTAACCAGTAGATGGCTGTATTGCCCTATATATAAACATATGGATGTGTATTCCCTAGTTGCTGGATGTTTTCAGTCATAATTACTTGCATGTATTAAGTTTTTAATTTGGACATATATTTATTATTAAAGACTATTAAAGATTTAACATTTGTCAAAGAAATGTTCATTTGAAGTGCACTTTTTTCATTATTATTAGTCAAATATGGACACAGAAAAAGCAATTTGTTACTCATACTAGATACATATAATAGCTTTATCAGTCATCTTTATCACACAAAAGTAATCAGAATAAATATTGCAACCAGGGCGATACTTCAAAATAATTGAGTGTTTACATATTACGAACAGAGATGTGGTCTGTGGTCAAGTCGTGTCTCTCCTCTTTCAAAAACTTTGCATCGCAAATTAATCAGCAATTGAGAAATTCAGGTTTAAATAGCTTTATTGGCATGGTAAAAAAGGCTTTACATTGCCAAAGTTGAATCAGGCAGTGATTGACAGCGCTCTCGTCCTATGGCATCAGTCATTGACTGATACAGTACAGATAGGCTACTGTACAGTACTCTAGCTCAATGTTGTTTGGGGTGGCTGTGGGGAAATATGATCTAATCGAAGCAAATATGATCTAATCGAAGACTGTAACCGAATGTAGATAAACAAGTCATGTAATGATTGGGCTAACAGTTAAATCAAGACAACACAGCTCAGCTGTATAATGTCATGGGCTCTCACTGAGCTCTAAAATGCCTCTCCACCTGAAAAAAGCCAGTACTGTATTATAAATAGTATTAGTATAGTATTAAAAACAAAACAAAAATCAGACTTACCACGAGTAGGCTCCAGTATCCTCCTGATATAGCGACGATGACTAATAAAAAATAAAAATTCGTCTGTACTATTCCTTCTATAAGAGATCATCTCAACAATATAGTGTAGCAGCAAATAAATACAGATATAAACTTAACATCACTAAAATGAAATAGAAAGCTGCGATTACAGACGCTCACATCCACACATAAACACTGACGTCTTCACTTCCAGGTCACGAAGCGATCAATCAAAAGCTCAGTAACCAATGAGAACACACTGCTACTAGCCCCGCCCCCACGAGAGAAATGTGTCAGAACGGCGAACGAAAACTCTGGGAGCGTAAACGAAAACTTCAGAAGCGTGAATGAAAACTCTGGAAGCGCATTTGTAAGTTCAGATGACGATTGAAATATGAGAAACAGTTAGCAAAACATGCAGTGTATTAAAAACGAAGTAAAAAAATTTGCCTGCGATTTATTCTTTTTCAGTTTTAGAGATAATTTATTTAGTTTCAATTTATATTTTCATTAGTTTCTTGAAAAGCTACGTTCATTTTTATTGGCACAAGAATAGCTCCATAACCTTACCCATCACAACTAAGTGCCTAACCCGAACCCTTACCCTAAACCTACCCTTAACCTAATTATAACCTTATCCCTAAAACCAAGTCTTGACCCTCAAACAGGCCTTTAAAGGGGTCTCAGAAAGTGAGGACCAGACAAAATGTCCTCACTTTACTCTCTTTGTCCTCACTCCAATGGTGTAAAACTCAAACTGGTCCTCACAAAGATAGTTGTACAAGTACACACACACACACACACACACACACACACACACACACACACACACACACACACACACACACACACACACACACACACACACACACACACACAACAGGGCAGGGTTCAGCCAGAACACTGCTATCAGACATGTTCATTTGTGAAACATGATCCTTCTTATCATTACGAGACAGTTCAGCTAATTCAATGGCCTTGTGCAATGTAAGGGGAGTGAGGTAATGCTCACAGTGACACAAAGACACACACACATACGCTATCTATAGTTCTATAGTCCATATGGGAACAATAAGCTTTGTATTAAAACTTCTGATGAAAGGATAATTCAGGTAAAGCTGCAATAAAGTTTGTGCATGCATCAGCCAATCTGTCCAATGATGAAACTACAGTACCTTTTACATAGTCGTTGCAGTGTCTTACTCAGCAATTTTTCATTATCCAAAGCCATATAACCTCACTCAGAGCAACTTGCACAATGAAATCTGGGTTGTGAATTTGCAACCTTGATAGCCATCACCTGATACCACACCACACACCAGTTTGTTGGTATTATTGTTTGGTAAGATTTATTTATTTAAAAAAAGGGTAAATCAATATTACAAATTGTGTAAGATTACATTTATATGAAATATCAGAAATAAGTGGTAAGGTATAGACCAGGGCTAGTTTTTTTTCTCAGGTTGGGTTTTAGGTTAATTTCTGCATATCGTCTCACACACCTTAAAAACTTGGCAATTGATTGAACATTTGTTATTGTCAAAGAAATTGTTCATTTAATGTATGTCTACATCTTGTATAGGCTTTTCTGTAAATTAAACAATTATCAATTATATTCTATAGTTTTATTGTGTTACCCAAAATCTATAGCGAAATATGAGATTGAAATTCTCAGTTTGGATGCCAGAATTCATATTCTTGTACTTATTATTTTTTAAGTTTTTAAACCAGGCACTTAAAACCAACATATAAAACCCCTGTTAAAGAAAATACACATTTGTATAACTGCTACTGACTCAAATCTGCAATACAAACATTGTGACAACTAGCCCCTGCCTCATTTTTTCCTTTTCCAATCATGGGAAAGTTACTTTGAAACAAAGCGTGAAAATATTACGTAAATCCTATAATGTCCTGCCCCAGATAAGATTTTCCAGGCTATTATCGACTTTTACAGCTAATAGTTTGGCGATAACGACACGCCACCGCTGTGACACTCTTGCTGAGTAACGTCTTCCTGTCTGTGATGCAGCGCGTGCACTTGTTGAGTTCAGCGCTATTTAAAGGGGAAGCAACATGGCACACGCTTTAGTCAAACAGGAATCTGTCGAGTGGGAGATGCAGAAGTCAGCAGATCAAACCAAGACCTTTGTTTACACCAAGAAGAGGGGGTATGATGTTACACGCAACCCCCACCTGAATAAGGTAAAAATTAGTTGTTTTAATAACCTTTTGACGGTTTTTTTTTTTAAATAACATTTTGTGTTGACTGTTTGCTAATACGACAGCAGGGCAGTGGATATCAGTTTCGAGAGGAACTATAATTAGACTTAAAGGGCCACACGCTTGCTTTGTTAGCGGTTGCTGCTTGTTTTTAAAGCAAGTCCGTTAGTTTACAGGTGCTCTTGAACTGACGTGGGCCGTGACGTGCCACCTTCAGGATCAGCGCACGAAGTTTTCTTTTAACAGTCTACATTGATTTACCAGCGTATAATTATCCGTATACGAATCCTAGTAGTAAGTCCCATATTTCGCTATAAAACAAAATAAAGAATAAGAATAAGACCAATAACCTTATTTTTATAATCTTTTGGTAAGATCAACAAGCAGCCTCTGTCCAAGGTGCTGACCAGTGGTTGCTGTGGCATCACCTCAAGAACTCACACTGGATGCGACCATGATGCTGCAAAATATTTACTTTGTTTGCTTAAATGATCGTGCTATCTATTGAGTTAAACATTAAAAAAAATGTTTATATTAACAGAGCTATGCTATGCTAAGCTTCTTAAATTGTAGTTAAAACATTCACTCTTTGGATCATGAAGTGCATAGCTCTCCAGTGTACCAATAATTACAGGTAATTTTTTTAAATAAAGTAAAATAAAGTTTTAGCCCTGCCTTTCCACCTGCTAGTTCAGTGGTAACTTAGCCTATGTATATTGTTACAGACAGTACAGGCTTTTTTTATTAACACTTTCAGGTCACTACAAAAAATGCTTGCGAAAAAAATTCCAGTGAGTGAAATAACATTGCACTTTTTTCATTCTGACCTTGAATGTAAACATTACTGACCTTGAGCAATCGATTGGTATGTATGTTTTTGTGGGGTTGATGTTTAGATTCTTCTCTTTACTCTGTGTGATGACGTCCAAACCTCCTAAACCTCCTACCAGTTGATAGAGAAAACATTTAAAGGGGTAGATCAATGTATGTCCCTTGGAATTTATTTTCAGAGCATTGTTTTTTTATTCAGACATAACAAAACAAAAATGCATCACCCATTATAGTGATTCCAAATGAATCAAGTCATTTAAATTAATTAATTAATTGAAAAAGGTATTGCTATTTCCTTAAAAAATCAAATTATAGGCCTAGTTCTTATAAATAATGCACAAGATATCATAACACAGTAAGAGTAAAAGCTCCATTAGAATATATTTTTGTCTGATTATAATATTATTTAGCTCTCTGACTGCCAGATTGACATTTCCGTTTTAATTAGCCTATTTGTTTTCTCCACATTCAGAGATGACTTTTAATCTCATTTTCATCCTCTGAGACAGTGAAGCTACAGGTCGCTAACTATGACTGCACTGCAAAGGCACTAAACAACACATTTTAAGATTATGAATAATGGAGGACATTTTTTCACTTTAAATGTTCTACATGTAGAAATCAGAAACCCTTGTTATTAGCGACACCGGTGGCCGTTAAGTGAACTGCAGCAACTTATTGCTCGTGCTGCTCGCACTCGTGCACACCTGACGTGACACTGAACGTGATTCAAGAATGTTTTTTTCTTCTTCTTCGCTTTGTAGTAAAAATAAGTTGTAAATTCTTTTGCTACAGATATACAGTTAACGAAGATCCAGATGCCGTTTACAGCCACGTTTAGATGAATATGTAAATATGTTCTACGCGCTTTTCTCTCAATAACAAAATAAACACAACAAAGAATGACAGCAGTGAGAAAGTATCAGTTAAGAAAGCATCTGATCATAGCGACGTGGATATGTTTGCACGAGCTCTGCAATTCACCATCATCATTTCGACAGATGAGGTAATTAAAATTACACTGTTATGATAGTTTGAATATAAAGTAGCCTATATTTGAGAGTATAGACTAAATAGATCTGACTATGTGAGATAGTTAATCCCTTTTCTTTACTTGACAAATTGACTTGACATTATGGCTCTTTCGGCATTATCCTGTACATTTTATAAGCTTTCATTTATGTGTTATTGGATGGAAGAGAGGCTCTGGTGAGCGCGCGTAAACGTCATATCCTTTTGATTTGATTTCCCCTTGTGTCCTTTACATAAAAATCAGTCTACAGGCTTTCAGACAACCTAGGAAGTCGAGGACGGTCTCATTTTTTAAGTTTCGTTACAAGCTGTTCACACATTGGTAATAAAAAAGCAATTAATATATGAAAATTCTTACATTATATAGCCCATTTAAGTAGCATTTTTGCTCTTATCCCTGGTTAATTTTAGAGCACAATTTACTTTACAAAATCTTGAATTTGCATAACACTATATATAAATACTTTATTTATTTATTTGCCTTTATATTTATTAGAGTTAATCTGTCACTGTTTGACCCACAGTTGTATCTCACTGTCCCTGACCTTTGGTTAATTTCTCTTTGAACTTTTCCAGTCTTCTGCTGCGTGTGCCTGCACTCTGCACTTTTGTTTTCTTTAAGGTGGACTTTACGTCCTCTTGAACCCTTTGCATCAGTTTCCCGTCCTGAAATGAAGGACCATAGTCTGATCAGACGTCACGTCTTTTGGCACTCTGCCACAGGTAAGGTAGGCTACTGATGACAACACAGCACGGTGCCTGTCGTTAAGGTTAATGACTTCTAATCTGCACCAGAGACGCCACAGAATGAGGTCATATTTTCAAACCAGGTGCACACTACCAGAAAGTTCTGAAAAGTGTCTTTATGTATACATGAATGCATAGGGTTGGTTGAGGTATGAAGATCAAAGGTCTGTGTTGTCTTTTTTTAGTGCACACTCATTTCACAGTCATTTCAGCTATGTTGACCCCAGCTAAAAAATAACATTTTCTTAGGCCTATAAAAGACGCAAAGGCACTCTTTAATCAGAACTGGCTATTGAAGTAAGACATTTTCAGTGACCCACTCATTATAGAGGTCATGATGCTGTTTTTCAAGAATATAGGCTGTGTTTTTACACCATGTTAATCTGAAAAGGCGTTTCTGTAACTGCGAGATGTTAAATATTTATACCTGAGATATTGAGTTCAAAATGCAAAATAAAATAAACTAAGTTTAGATTGGCTCAGGGGCATGTTGCGGGCACAGTGTCGATTTCAACAGATTTTCAGTTGATGTGCATTTTTGTTCAGTCTGCTAAATTCAATTTAGATAAACTAACTTATGATCGCATACAGTATGATTTCGAAGTAAAGTGTTTCTTTAGGTGTCACTTAATTACCCTTAAAAGTCCCTTTTCCTGGTATCAAAAAAATATTGGATTAATGGCTCACATTTATGTGGCTCCTGTTCCTGTGGTGCTGGAAGTTTCTAGACTGGTGCCACAACTTAAAGCTCATGCGGTGCTTCGGGGTGTGAGAGCAAGTCTAACTCTTTCATGTTTTTATGATGTGGCTTTCCAGTTCCACCCACGTCTCATACTCTAATGAGCTCAATTCAGTGTTATTGTCTTGTTTTATAGACCGAGACGTGATTTAATGAGATTAATTAAAAGAGAGGCCTTGGAGTTTGCTGTCTTTGTTGAAGGTGTCAGGAAAATTGTGTGAAATGTGAAATCTCTGCAGTCATTATAAGGAAGGAAAGAGGATTACATAAACATAAGAAGCACAAAAGACTGTGTGCAATATATATTGTAATTAGCACCGTGATATGCAAGCAGCTAAAGTGTTAAAGGACATTAAGTCATATTCACGGTCGAGGTCCATTAAAGGGATACTCCACTTTAAAATGAAAATTCTGTCATCATATACTCACCCTCGTGTTGTTTCAAACCTGTATGAATTTCTTTCTTCTGCTGAACAGAAAGGAAGATATTTAGAAGAATGTCAGTAACCAGACAGTTTCTGGTCTCATTGACTTCCATAGTAGGAAAAAAATATACTATGGAAGTCAATGAGACCAGAAACTGTCATAAAATTTTCATTTTAAAGTGGAGTATCCCTTTAAGAGCTGAATTGAGAATGGATGCGGGATGCAGAGTTACATTTATTTGAATTTGAATATAAGGAAATAACATTAAAATGAACTGAAATATAAAGAAATGCGCATTTTGAGTATTTTTTATTTAGAAAAGTTAATAAAAAATGGATGTTTGCGTGATAAACCATTGATTAGGATAGATAGATGGATGGATGGATGGATAGATAACTTGTTAAGGATTGTTACCATCAGAAGAATAGTTAAGAACTCACTGCACCTTAAAATTAGTCCAAATGAGGTGCATAGACAAAAAGCCCTTCCTATAGTAAAGCATTGATTTTTATCTCGCTTCATTGATGACTTTTTTCTTTGGTGGAGTGTGCGGACGCTCTTGAAGTGCCTCTCTACTTGTTACCATCGAACCAATGCAAATGTTTGATCACACAGTACTTTGGACAAGTGCTTACGTCATTGTTTGTGCCCTGTTATTTTTCTGACTATGATGTGTCAGTTGGACATTGCTAAGCTTCATGTTTGTGTAATCAGTGGCATATGTCATTCATCTGGTGGGTTTTAGTTTACGCTTAGATAGTGATACTCGCTTGTAAATAAAGTCCACCATCGAGTGAACCATTTGCTCTTTCATGCAGCCTTATGAAAAACCAACCTTCACAACTCATGAACCAAAACAAGGAAATTAAGAGAGAAGGTAGGAAATGACCCCTGAGAGGAGCCGTGCGAGGCTGTACACTCGGTACTCTGTGGTTCTCCATTGGTGTATTGTTGCCTTCCCACGGGCCTGGTGATCACAGGGCTTGAGTGTTCTCACTTTTCCTCGCTCTTAGCTGCTGAGAAGCAGAGAGGACAACATGCTAATTGATGCTGTGGGATTGAAAATGTAAAGGCCTCACGTCCACAAGCTGGAGTTTACGCAGCGCCCCTCCCCGGCATCCCCTCTGACCTCCTCCCTTCTCAACAGCCCTTCCCTGTGTCTGCCTGAGGTGCAGGATATTATCCCTGTTTGTGGGAAGCTTTGCACAGTAAGAGACTAGAGTGAGGAGAAAGAGGTCTCTGTGGAGCAAAGGAGAGAAAGAGGGAGCTGGCCCTGCTCTCCACAGACCTCTTCTGTGTCTCTGCTTTATCTCTCATTAATGACCGCCTGTGTGAATCGAGGCCAACAGCACTAGCCTCTGGCTTCACGCCATGCCAGAGACCGAAAACTCAAACAACGCAGCACAAAACTCTCCTAGCGTCCAAGCCGAGATCTTGTTTCACATGGGGAAATGTGCTTTTAGGAGCACAGGTGACTAACAGATGCCCATTCAACTTGCTGTGGAAAACAAGAGCTCAGTTGGAAATGTGGCACCTTCTGGGCTGAGCATTGGAGACTTTAAGGCCCCCTTGTGGTTGTTGTTTGTGCCAATTGCCTCAAAGTGGCACTGAGCTATTGTTACAGGGAAAGAGCTATTTTGGGAAATGTATCTGTTAGCTTTCTCTTTCATTTCAATTGCAGTTGCTACATGCTTTATAATGTTCAGGACAACTGATGACCACAGAATAAACATGTTTTTGGCTGCCATGTACAGTAATGTAGTTCCAGCATCTACCAACAGGGGCTAAGTGGACCAGGCTAACCAGAGCATTGACCCCATTTCAGCAATCATCACTTGGCTTTAGCATTCTGATGACAACAACCTTTGCAGTTGTGGAAAGAATGATCTAAATTGGACAATTGTGTCCTATTTTAAACATACTTTCTTACATCTGCCTCCCTGGCACACATGTTTGTCTTGTTCTGTTCACATATGTGGTGTGTTTAATCTCAAAGTGGGTTGAGGTTTTCCATAATATGTATAGTTTTGCATTTAAATGAAAGCAAATATGGGTGAGGTAAATAAAATAAGCAAAAAGTCAAAGACTGTCAAGTGTAACCAAGCACTGAGCTTTTCATTTCTTCACTTCAAAGAAAGACCATATTTTGGTAGTGCAGTTGCTTTGTTCAAATTGAATGCTCATTTCCCCTTGAATGTTAAGCGTGAAAGGTTTGAATCTTGCTTGATTTTGACATTTTGACATTTTTTTAATGAACTAGATCAAATCTGTTTGTCAGTACAAGTAGGCTATATCACTAATATTTGGTTGCACAATTTGTCACACTTTCATTTTCTGCTAGCATGAATCAATTTAAATTTATAAAATGTAAGTCTACTTAGCCCTTGATATTTGAAGAATATTAATTATTTTTTATTGGCTATTATATCAGGAATTTACGTTCAGACAGACAGATACATGTTGGATATTCAAGCGTTATATTTTCATCCATCCATGATTATGTAATTTAGCCCTATACTAAATAAAAAATGACTTAATTTGCTTTTGTATACCATAAAATTATCAGCCAACTGCCAGCCAATGTAGTAATATTTTGAATAGTTAGTCAAAGAAATATAGACAGTGATATGTTACACTGTACTACTCCAAGTTTTCATTACATTCAATTTAATTCCACCGAAAGTTCCACTAATTCCACTTTTTTGAGTGTTGGCAGAGACCATAACATTTTCATCTCCCCCTGCAGATGCTTTCTTCCAATATGACAAAATGAAAATGCAGGTGCCTTCATTTGAATGCTAATGGGTTTTTTTTTTCATATGCAGAAGGGTGCATAAAGTAAATCTTAATGGAAGAAAAATACCTACTTTATGCTGAACCACCATAGGACCAGATTTTAAAATGTTTCATGCCAGAAACGAATGGGTTTTTTTCTGACATTAAAACTAACTAAAGATGTTTGGTTAGCATCTCAGACATTTTAATTAGTTTCACTTCTACCCTATAAGCTCTAGAAATATTCTCTGGGCGTTGAGGATGCAGAATCACGCCATATGGAAGACCGTTTAATGAAGCATCATGTTTACTTTTCCTGTCAGGAAAAAGCCCTTGCAAAGTATAGCCAATGGTTTCTTAACATTGTCACTGCCCTGCTTTGTCAGTTTGCTTAGACCAGCTTCTGCAGAATGTCTGTTTGGCTTTATTTATTACTGTCATTGTGTCTGCTACATTGAGGTTTCATGATTGGATGTGAGGTTAAGTGTCCTTGTCAGGGCACAGCTTGTGTAGCAAGATAATCTTTAACAATGTTGAATGTTTCTAAACAGTCTTCTCTTGGCTCATAATTATCTGATGTTTGTCAAAATGGCAAAACCATTTGAGATAATTTAAGATAATTGACATCTTCTGTCTAAACAAAATCAAAAGGCAAACATACCAGTCTCCCATGATTCAGACAAATGGATCTATTTGAATGGACAGTTTATGGAGGAATTTACCTGACAGGCAGATAGCAATTTACCCTTTATATTGAGGAAGCGAGGCATTTGAAAGATGCTGGTAACCTAAGGAACTGTGGGCATTACAGAAGATAAGGACAGTGCCTATACATGCAGCTGAGATTCTTATAAATGTGTGTGTTGAGTCAGTATGCTAATGAAAGGTTGATGGAACAGACTTCGTTTTGTCTGGACGGAGTTCTCAGGGAGGGTCAGGTGCTGATGTCGGTCACATCTTTCTAGGTGGGCTCCAGTAGTGTGTGTATATATGTATGGCAACCCAGGTGTGCCCAGGTGCATATAGGAGAGGAGACTGACCACCCACAGTGTAGCAGTAAAGCATTCCAGCACTAGATGTGAGCGAAGTGGTTAAATGAGGAAAGTGCTCTACTGTTCACAGAGAGATTAAGTGCCAGTCACCCTTATCCAACTCCTCTACACACATACACACACAAGCATGCATGCACAGAATAGCCTTCTGATCGCAATCTCCCTGCTCATTTGTCCTTCACATTTTTCTCTTTGACAAATTGTAAGGTTCCAGACAGTGTTTCAGCAGAACAGTATTTCTAACTGAGACATGATGTAATTCATTAGTGTAATTTAGCTTGGAAACGATTAGTCTCTGATATTAGAATACATTTTTACCATCATAATATGTACAGGAGGTAAATTTAATCATATGTTTATGCTATGCGTTTGAACATAAACACATTTTGACAATTTATTAGTAAATAAACATCGGATATCAATTATTGTTTCGTCGACCACAATAGCAAATATTTGTCATATCTGGGCTTTTTCATGTGCAAATGTTTAGCTAAAAATACGTAAAAATATTTTCCAGACTTTATCAGGAAGAAACCTGATAAAATTTACTTAATTTTAGTGTGGTTAAAATTTAGTTCCCAGAAAATGACAATTATTTATAAAGTGCACATGAGGCCAAATAATTAGCCCATCTTATGATTTGCACACAGTTATATAAAGTAGCCTAAGTTCTCCCACAATTTGATGACCTCTGCAAATTATTTCTATTTCTATTTTTTAGTACATCCAAAATTTTGCAAATGTAAGTCCTTTGAGGTTATTTGAACTAATTTACATGATCTGATTTTTTCTGTTTCTGCATGTTACATTGATACACCAGAAGGTGGCAGTCTGTATGAGTGAATCATTGAACAAATTCATTCCAACTGATTTGTTCAAAAACGCAGATTCATTCAGGAACAAATCAAAGAACTGTCTTCATGAGTGAGTCATTGAATCATTTACTCAGTGGATTTGTTCAGTCACACTGATTTATTCAAGGACTAAACTCACTGTTTGTTCCTCGGAGACCCACAAAGTTATTTTGGCTGTGAGAAAGCAAAGTGGCAATGTTGTGTCTTAAAGGTACAATGCTCAACATTAACTTCTTTATTAAATATCACATTCACATTTACAGTCATTCCACTTTAGATCCACTCCATGTTTTCTATTTCCGCTCCATGAATCACACCCCAGGGCTGTTATTGATTAGCTGCTATGTAAAATATAATATGATTTGACAAACCTTGATAGAAGCGATTCAAGTGAATATGCAACAAATTATATAAATAATATTGCTATAAAACCGACATTACATATGTTTTGATAATCAGTATACAAGAATTTGTAGCTGTCCAATCTTATTTATTGATTTTGAACAAGGCTTTTCCTTTGGTTGTCAAATTAGATTTTAAATCCAAATCGTTTGACTTTGTATCTATCTGTCATGATTTAAATAATAAGGCTAAATAAATTATGTCAGACCTAATGCGATGAAGTGATGGACAGCTCTAATGAGAGCATATATGCTCTGGAATATTTTGACAATTGAAGGTCAACCAACTTATTACACATATCAAGGCTTTACAGAACAGTCATATTAATGTCAGTAGCTTTGACATAATCTTTTAGGCCTACATATTCTCATGCACTAAAGCAGTTAAAATTAAAGGAGAACTGTGATGGGAATGATCCAATATGTAAAACAACATAAACAGCAACTTACAGTAAATGAATCCAGTTCTTATCAGATTTGAGAAACTCTACATTTATTACCTATACCGAGTGTTTTGTGAGGAATGGGTGAGAGTAATCTCTTTTTGAAGGGCTCATGGGATTTTAAATCTGCTCTGAATTTTGTGCTTGCTTGCCTTTAATGCTCAGATGGGTAGAGTGGTCACAATCTTTGCTCAAAGAGAAGGATTTTTTTAGGCTCTTAAGTCTACCTCCTTTTTGTCTTTTGTTTTCTTAAAGATGTGCAGTTTTTCACATGGATGGCCACCCTGTGGGTGGGCAAGTGAATGACTTAACTAGATGTAAGGAGGATGTGAATGAATGGTGTCAAATTAAGTTCCCGGCGCCATATAGCCCCAGAGGAGCGATGCTGAACAGTCACTACGTCAGCAATCAAGGGTCAAATGAATTCAGGTTCATACAAGAAGACTAGAACATGTCCCAAAGTCTGGGGTTCTGTGGCGCACCCTTTTATATGGTTGTATTTGAGGGGCTCTGTAGCGCACCCCTTTTCACCTACAGTAATGAAACTTCATACACTTATAGATGTTATCGGGCCAAACAACTTTTGCACTCTTAAGTCACACGCCAGCCCAACAGGAAGTCGGCTATTATGGGTTGTTTTAAAAACGAATGTCTGGGAAATTATATATGAAGAGTTCAGATGCAAAAGCCTCTAAGTGCCTCTAAGTGGTAATTTGCATTGCCATTTAAGTGAAATTATTGAACTTAAATATATGAGCTTGATAAAAATGATCATTCTAGAAGAAAATTTCAGATGGCACTTAGAGGCTTTTGCATCGAAACTCTTCATATACTCCCCCAAGGGGATTCATCTGATCACCACAAAGCTCGATCAGCATGAAGCCAAGACATTGAGAGTGCCAAATTGCAAGCGGATTTTTGATATCTCAAACAGATTGGCCATGGCGAGGCAACGAATTTATGGCGAAAAAAGGAAAACAGGAAGTTTGTTCTATCTGGTTGAAAATTAAATATAGTACATACATACTTAAATATAGTACTATAGCACAAGATTGCAGCATAGGCCTATTTTTAAACAGAGTAGAGAAAAGCCTTGTTGCTTAGAACAGTGTTTTCAGACATAATTACTTTTATTAGCTATTGCATGTGGATATATACACTCACCTAAAGGATTATTAGGAACACCTGTTCAATTTCTCATTAATGCAATTATCTAATCAACCAATCGCATGGCAGTTGCTTCAATGCATTTAGGGGTGTGGTCCTGGTCAAGACAATCTCCTGAACTCCAAACTGAATGTCAGAATGGGAAAGAAAGGTGATTTAAGCAATTTTGAGCGTGGCATGGTTGTTGGTGCCAGATGGGCCGGTCTGAGTATTTCACAATCTGCTCAGTTACTGGGATTTTCACGCACAACCATTTCTAGGGTTTACAAAGAATGGTGTGAAAAGGGAAAAACATCCAGTATGCGGCAGTCCTGTGGGCGAAAATGCCTTGTTGATGCTAGAGGTCAGAGGAGAATGGGCCGACTGATTCAAGCTGATAGAAGAGCAACTTTGACTGAAATAACCACTCGTTACAACCGAGGTATGCAGCAAAGCATTTGTGAAGCCACAACACGCACAACCTTGAGGCGGATGGGCTACAACAGCAGAAGACCCCACCGGGTACCACTCATCTCCACTACAAATAGGAAAAAGAGGCTACAATTTGCACAAGCTCACCAAAATTGGACAGTTGAAGACTGGAAAAATGTTGCCTGGTCTGATGAGTCTCGATTTCTGTTGAGACATTCAGATGGTAGAGTCAGAATTTGGCGTAAACAGAATGAGAACATGGATCCATCATGCCTTGTTACCACTGTGCAGGCTGGTGGTGGTGGTGTAATGGTGTGGGGATGTTTTCTTGGCACACTTTAGGCCCCTTAGTGCCAATTGGGCATCGTTTAAATGCCACGGCCTACCTGAGCATTGTTTCTGACCATGTCCATCCCTTTATGACCACCATGTACCCATCCTCTGATGGCTACTTCCAGCAGGATAATGCACCATGTCACAAAGCTCGAATCATTTCAAATTGGTTTCTTGAACATGACAATGAGTTCACTGTACTAAAATGGCCCCCACAGTCACCAGATCTCAACCCAATAGAGCATCTTTGGGATGTGGTGGAACGGGAGCTTCATGCCCTGGATGTGCATCCCACAAATCTCCATCAACTGCAAGATGCTATCCTATCAATATGGGCCAACATTTCTAAAGAATGCTTTCAGCACCTTGTTGAATCAATGCCACGTAGAATTAAGGCAGTTCTGAAGGCGAAAGGGGGTCAAACACAGTATTAGTATGGTGTTCCTAATAATCCTTTAGGTGAGTGTATATAGACATGATCAAAGACTCCTTTCTGTTACAGTTTAGATTTTGTTTGTTTGTTTGTTTGTATGGCTCAACTAACTGGTAAACAGTCTCCAACTTAACCCTGCGAATTCTCTGTGTGTGTGTGTCAGTCTGTGTGAGTCTATTTTACACTCTTGTTTAGAGTTTACCCTTTCATTCCTCTGTGCCTTTGCCAACATTACAGGATAAGAAATATCCTCTCAGTTCTAATGGCAAAAGTCAAGGCATAGAGACAGTTCATTTGTAGTCACTGACAACATAGAATGATATAATTAGTTCATTAGGTTAATAAAAATATAAAAAAGATAAATACCTTCACATTCATTTGATCAGACAAAACTTTAAAATGCTGAAACTTTTGGTTTAACTAACTGGTAAACAGTCTCCAACTTATCCTTTGATCTCACTCTGTGTTTGTTTGTGTGTGTGTGTGTGTGGGGTGGGGTGGGGGGGTGGGGCATGTTTAGCTATACTTGTGTGAGTCTGTTGTAAACACTTGATGGTCAATTCCCGATGGACAAAATTAAGTCTGCCCTAAATTATTTCTTGCTTTTGAAGCCGTTTCACTCAGATAAACGTCAAGAAAAGGAAAGAAAAGACAATCCCAACTTCCTCCTTTTCATTCAGTAACACATGAATCCCAAAGTGAAAATATTTCAAAGCTTTCAGAATAAGAAGTGGTTTGATATTTATCAAATATAAATTTTGTGGTAGATTGGAATCTCTGTAAAAATAATAATCATCCTTGAGCGTGTACGCGTCCACTGAGAAATGCCTCTGATCATGGTTATCGCATTAAGAGGGCTCCTGCTGTGCCTGTGTATTTGGGTTGTATGTTAAATTACGTTTGACTGATTCTTAGATCAAGACTAGAAATGCAAAGAACCAAATGGCTCAGCCCAGGGTTATTATCTTCAAGTAAAAGTATTATTAACATAAATAAAAGAAAATAGAAAACTAGTTAAAAACTTATACTAAATGAAAATAAGAAATGTTGCCTTGGTACTAAAAAGAAATAAGTTTAATTTTGTTACCTGGATATAAATAAAAACTAAAACTGAAATAAAAATAAATTTAAATAGCAATATTTAAAAAAAAAAAATCCTCAGAAATCTAATAAATAACACTAAACACTAAAAATTACTAAAAATGTAGCCTAACTAAAATGAACGTGAAAACTAAAAATATTAAAATAAAAGATAATTTAAAATATTAATAAAACTAAAATAAAAACTAAAACAACACTAAAAGTTGTGAACCCGAATAGTATATTTAGTGAATAATAATAATACAGAAAATTGACAACTAACATGGAAGAACAAACGAAAAGCATAAAAAATGAAACAAAAACACTAAAAATTGACTAGACGTGAACATGAAACCAAAGTCAAAATAGAAGACAGTATATTATTACAATACAAAAGCATGTGTAAACAAGTGTAATGTTTTACATCTATATCCGTTCTCCTCGAGCCAACCTGTCAGACTTTAACTTATTTCAGGGCTATTTAACTAAATATGACTATTTAGTTCATTTATTCATCCCTCAGATGGCATTCATGGGGCTGCTTTTTGTGAAGAAATGAAATGTGTTGAACTCTGTTTCTCCTCAAGTCAAAATGAAAGTGTGGGTTAAAACTATCACTAAGTAATAGTATCCAGCCTTCTCTGGATCTGAAACATGATTTTTTGGAGAGAATCACGCCATATGGAAGACCGTTTAATGAAGCATCATGCTTACTTTTCCTGTCAGGAAAAAGCCCTTGCAAAGTATAGCCAATGCTTTCTTAACATTGTCACTGCCCTGCTTTGTCAGTTTGCTTAGCAGAATGTCTGTTTGGCTTTATTTATTACTGTCATTGTGTCTGCTACATTGAGGTTTCATGATTGGATGTGAGGTGAAGTGTCCTTGTCAGGGCACAGCTTGTGTAGCAAATGAAAAACAACAACAGATATTCTTTAACAATGTTGAATGTTTCTAAACAGTCTTCTCTTGGTTCATAATTCTCTGATGTTTGTCAAAATGGCAAAACCATTTGAGATCATTTAAGATTATTGACATCTTCTGTCTAAACAAAATCAAAAGGCAAACACATCAGTCTGCCATGATTCAGACAAATGGACCTATTTGAGTTCATGGAGGAATTTACCTGACAGGCAGATAGCAATTTAGCCTTTGTATTGAGGAAGTGAGGCATTTGAAAGTTGCTGGTAACCTAATGAAGGATTTAAAAGCTCTCCAAGGTTAAAAAACAATGTTGTGACTCTCATGTGAGAAAGAGGGTAATTATTGTACCAAAACACATTGTACCAAAGCAAATTATAGCGACAGATGTTATGCACATGTGTGTAAATTTGCATTAAATTGTTTTTATCAAATCTGAAAAACAGTAATTAATTTCACAACTTCACGTGTTACTATAATCCCTGAGCATGAGATTCAGCATTGTAATTTTAACTATTCTAAATAAAAAGGTCTCATGGGAATAAGCTAAGCAGCAGCTTATAATGAATGGTAATGGTATAGTTACCATGAATTAACAATGAATAATACTTAAGTATTTATTAATATTAGTCAATGTTAATTTCAACAATTACTAATACATTTTTAAAAGTCAAAAGGCTGTCTGTTAACATAGGTAATGCACTGTGAACTAACATGAGCAAACAGTGAACTATAGGCTATTTTTACATTAACAAAGATGAATAAATGCTTCAAAATATATTTCTCATTGTTAGGTCTTCATAGCTAATGCATTTACTAATGTTAACAGGTAGGTCTTAATTGTAAAGTGTTACCATAATCTTTTGTGAGTTTTAATTGGATCTTCTCCACATATGAATTCTGAAATCTCTTATATAACTCATTTAAGTGCTGAAATTAAATTATTGTTCCAGACAATAAAATTGGTTCCATTTGGAAAGAAAATTATGTGTGCATTGTTCCTTTGACTCTTTGGACATTAACGTCAAATACATGAGCTAGCTGTCAGGTTGTATTGTTCTCAGGACGGTCAAGTGAATGGAGAACTGGTTCTTATTACAGCAAAAAATGGTTATTTTGAGAGAATGAATAAAACACAACCTGATTATTGGGTGCAGTCTGATTTCCCGGACGAAGGACTCTTATTAGACAGTTCTTTTAATGAATCAAAACATACAGTACATCACACGAGTGTAGTCCAGTTCACAAATGAATAAACCGTTCAAGCAAATTCTTTTAAGGGAATCAGAAACACACATGAAAAACAGTGCAGTTCTATTCTTTTGAACCAAGGCTGTGTCAGAAATCGCCCCTATACCCTTAAATAGGGCACTATTTGAAAGGGCCGCCATTTTTAGTGGTGTCTATAGTGGATGTTATCGAGTGCACTCATTCAAATTCCAAAATGCACCGCAATAAAGAGTGTACAACAAGTAAATAAAGTAAATTCAAGTAAATTAGTACAGGTCGACCAGTGTGCAGTCCGAATCCAGGGATTGTTAAGATGTGAAGGACTCAAAATTGTGAGAAACCTGATTCCCATTCATATAGTCAACCTATATCGTCTGTTGAGGTGTAAATTCAAATGACCTAACCTTCAATCTGTTTAAATCAAAGAAATACTAATGTATAGTTTGACAGCGCTGAAAAATGTCTTCATTTAGTTCGACACCAGTGCACGCAGCTTGTGAACAACTCACTGCAGGTAACGACATTTAACAACAAATATTAGTGAACGAAAGCATTTGGAGTACCAAACACTTCTTGTATTAAGCTATTAACAACACTACAATTATCTTTTCTATTAAAATGTTACGGGTTTTTTTCAGTGCTACACAAAGCTAATAGTCAAAGCTAATTGCTACATTTGGCACACTGACAAGTGCCAAAGTGGGTTCCGTGATGAAATGTGAGATTTCAGTAACATTTTTGTGACTTTTGCACGTTTAAAGAGCCCAACACATACTTTCTGCAGTTGTTATGTCTAGTTGTTTTGATCAGAGAATTAAATTTTTTATTTTTTTTTTATTTTGAATTTAATTGTAAGCTTTCTAGTCACTTGAGTACTCGTTCCTGTCTATATTCGGAGTTTCTGAATAGTTGGTAACCACAGTCTCATTTTACAAATTATTTTTTTTTCTTCTATAATACACGGATCGCTCTGTTACTTTTAAACCCTCCCCTTTGTGGTTTCCTATTTAGTCTTTTGTCTAGTTGTTCTGGTCCTGTTCCTCAGTGCTCTGATGATACAGCTGGAGAGACTTGTTTTTTGGTACAAAGAGATGATGACAGACCATTTTGGGAATGATAAAGGAAAAGTGGTGCATATTAAAGAAGAATAAAAAACACCGTCAGGGTCGATATACTTGAGAACAGGTTATGAGCCTGACCACAGACTGAGTGCCCGGAGGGATTGACTGCATATTTACCCGGCCTTGACTCGCTCTTGGCCATGATGTCTCGGAATTTTATTTAACATCCATTATACAATTGGTTCTTCAGAGTCTATATAATTTAATAAAAGATAGGATGTCTCCTAATTTTAATAAAATAACCCCGGTTAGGGGGGTGTCGACTCATGGGAACTGAGGTTCAAGTCTGGCCTATGGCATCTTATTTCCACTCTCTTACTTTTATTTCGAGACCCAAGTTTTGTGGCTTTTAGTCTCACGTGTTTGCTTTAAAGTCATCTATAGGTTAGTGCACTACTAAACATTTTCAGAATTGACTTTTAGCAACTAGACAATATAAATGTACAGTTTTTATCTTCTAGGAAAACATATGAATAAAAATCTCCCTGTGCTACACATTTTTGTCCAATCAAAATCATGGTTTATGGCTGTGAATTAACTAATCTGATTTAAAAAAACAAACAGGGAATGAGCCCTTATATAATAACAGGCACAACAACTAAAGCTAGAAGCAATTAAAGCAGCAAGTGATAAAAGTTATCTCCTTGTAAATGTCACTTTGACCGTAACACAAATAGCGACATTCATTTTTATTTAACAGAATTTACACTTTAAGTTGATGGATTAGTATGGAAGCTTGTTTCCGCCACAGAATAAAACATTTTAAAAGATAATTGCGACTTTTTATCTCACAATTGCGAGTTTACATCTCGCAATTCTGACATTATTTCTCAGAATTGCGAGATATAAAGTCAGAATTGCATTAAATAAAGTCGCAATTGAATGTTATAAAGTCATAATTGCGAGATATAAAGTCATAATTGCGTGAAATAAAGTCGCAATTGCGTGTTATAAAGTCATAATTGCGAGATATAAAGTCAGAATTGCGTGAAATAAAGTCGCAATTGCGTGTTATAAAGTCAGAATTCTGACTTTTTTTCTCGCAATTGCGACTTTATATCACGCAATTCTGACTTTATAACACGCAATTGGGAGATATAAAGTCGGAATTGCATGATATAAAGTCGCAATTGCGTGTTATAAAGTCAGAATTGTGAGATATAAACTATTCCGAGGTAAAAAAAAAAAAAAAAAAATCTGTCTTTTTTCCCCCTTAGAATTGGACTTAATATCTCACAATTCTGAGAAAAGATGTCAGAATTGCGAGATATAAACTCGCAATTATGTGTTATAAAGTCAGAAGTGCGTGATATAAAGTCGCAATTGCGAGAAAAAAAGTCAGAATTCTGACTTTATAACACGCAATTGCGACTTTATTTCACGCAATTCTGACTTTATATCTCGCAATTCTGACTTTATAACACGCAATTGCGACTTTATTTCGTGCAATTCTGACTTTATATCTCGCAATTCTGACTTTATAACACGCAATTGCGACTTTATTTCACGCAATTCTGACTTAAATTCTGAAATAAAGTCAGAATTCCGAGATGTAAACTCGCAATTGTGAGATAAAAAAGTCGCAATTATCTTTTAAAATGTTTTATTCTGTGGCGGAAACAAGCTTCCATAGATTAGACAGTGCTTTTGTACCATTTTTAGAGGTTGTGACCAAATTCAATGCAGCTTTCAGTACAAGTCCTACACCTGCAGTCCAGCCCTGTAAAGATTTCGCTTGCTGTTTAGAACGGGACTATTAATGTCCACCAACCATCTGAGACCCCGCTGGACTGAAAGAACATTTTACTACCTTACCAGAAAGCATTGAAAAATGCCCCCTTTTACAACTCTTAAGACATTGTTACCTTTGTGGACAACATGGTGAGCATTTTGAAAATAGAATCGCACGCAGAGGAAGGGGAATTTCACTGGTACGTGATCTGTTTGTGTCCCACAGCTATGGCAACCCTTCTTAACAATCATCTTACTTAACATGGCAGGGTCAAAAGTCAGAGTGTAACTTTTAACAATTAAAGGAAGTGGATGGTTTTGGATTGTTGTTTTTACAAAATGTGCTGCTCTGTTGCTCTGCTGGATTGTGGATTTGCAGAAATGAATAATGATTTAGCATATTGGCAAAATCTTAAGGCTGGATTGTGCAGTGGTGTACTTTAAGATTAACATACCCACATTCAGTCAGCTGCAAAAATGATTCATAAAGATTTTTATTTGTACAGGTGTGTCTACCCTTTTGTTTTTGTGTGTTAGTGTTGAAAAAAGCTTTATGTTTTTATGTTTAAGTATTTTTGACATTTCAGATAGAAATAAGTAGATAAAAATAAGCGTGATAAAAGAAAACAATGCTGTTGACAGCATCTTTTCAATCTCACCACAATGGCTTGGCCTTGCTGAAAAGACCAGCTCACCATGGTGGTGGTACAGGCTTGGTGACAATTCATTTGTTGCAATAAAAAAGCTACTCTCAGGCAGTGCCAACTTGTCAATCTCTTGGTTGGTCTGCTGAAAATATATTTAAATAAGTGTTTTTGAGTAGAAAGAGGATCATTGTTTTGGCCAGAAATATGGCTGAAAGAAAAAAGTCTGCAGACTCTCTGATTCAGTGCAGATATTGATTTCTTCTTTCTCCAGCTTAGAAGATAAAAAAATATATATATATCCTCAAACTTTAAGCAGCAGTCAAAAGAAAGATAGTCTGGTGTTCAGGATCAAAGTTTTTGTTCAGTTCAGAGTTTGTTTTTGGAGAAGGACCAGGAGCTCAGGACATCTTTGATTCGGAGCAGATCAAAGAACTGAGAACAAAAGCCATGCATGTCCTTATCTTATCTATTTTTTCTTTCTTGTTTTCTCCTTCATACATGAACAAACACTTCACAAATAGTTTCTGATAGTGATATCTCTTAAAATTAGTCTTATCATTGAATCCCTTGTGGAGTAGTTAGCATATTAATGCGTCTACTTTTGCCTTTTTGCCTTCGACCGTTTTTCATCCAAATGTAGCAAAAGACTATTATAATATACATATTTCACTGCTGAATTAAATATTTAAGGATGTTTCACATAAGAATCTTTTTATTGGATTCCTTGTGGAGCCGTCTGCATACTTTTGCTTAATGTTGGTTTCTGCTTTTTTGCTTTAAGATGAAACTGTAAGGAAAATACTATATTATGTTTCATTTTGCTTTCTAATTGGTGGGTGGAAAAAAGATACAGTGTCAACTTAATAAAAGTAAATATTTTCATATAATGTTTTACACATATTATATTATTCTTTTATTTATCACAATATAAATGAGTCTTTGTACATGGAAGAATATAGCTGGTTTTATATTTTTGGGGATACCCACAAGGGGATTATTGGAGATTTGTGCCATCCAAAAGTTTGTAAAAACAAACATGGTATAGAAGAAGCAATCTGGTGAAAAAAAAAAAAAAAAACCTTTCCACTGGAATATCATCAGACAACATTTATTTTGTATATTTGTGGCCCTGATTGAAATACAGTTACTTGTTATATAAAAAAAAGCCCCAAAAGAGAATTACCTAATGAACTTGATGTATTACTCTTTAAAGATTTTTCATCACCGTTTAATTTTGCAACATATAGGGCAGCCTTAAAATAAAATCCATTTTCCTTTCCTCTTAGTTGGTGTTGAGAGATAAGTGGAGAAGTGATTGTGTGAGATCACATATTGATGGTTTTGTCATTGATCTTTCAGCAGAGTGTTGTGTGTAAACAGACCAATCTCTGTGGAAATTATCAAGCATGGAAGTCAAGAATCTGAGTCATCATCCTGGTACCATAGTTTGCTTACCACTATAAAAAGCCCACAATTCATAAAACACAGTGCTGACTCATAGCCAGACATTGTATTATTGATGGAGGGGAATTTCTGCACTTTTGCTTTATTTTGCTGATGTTTTGGAGATGTATCACATTGATGTTTGTTGATGCAGTCTTCGCTTTTGTTTATGCATGTGAGTCACACTCTCCTCCAGGTGCTGAAAAACTCGAATTTAATTACTTTATCTTTATTATTGCTTACTGTTCAAGTACATATTTTTGGCATTTGGAGTCATCTCACCATTGTGTCATCTCATCTCTTATTGCACTTTCCTAAAGGTTCTCACGTGTGATTGTCTTTCTGCATTTGAGATTATTTGCTTCTTTTTTTTTTGTCTTCTTGCCCATCTGGTTACTTGCCATTTAAGTGATGCTTTTATAGATTTTTTTTTTACACAAACCAGAACTGAGTCTCATGAGTCTCAAGAGTCTCATACAATGTCATTGTAGATCAGAGGCATTAAATGGATTGTTCATCCACATTCAGTGCTGGTCAGAATTATGTGCCCCTTGGTGTAACAGTGTGTTATTTTGTCATGTTTCTGGTTTGTGTTTTCTCTGTCTTTGGTTTTTACATTCAGTTTCTTGTTCCTGTTCATTGTATTCAGTTAGTCCTAGTCTGCTAGTCATGTTAATTATTAGTTCCCTTGTTTCAGGTGTGTGGTCTTGTCAGTTTGTATGGTCCTGATTATTGTGCTCATTTGCCCCAGCTGTGTCTCATTCCCTCATCCCGCTGTGTATTTAAACCCTGTGTGTTCTCTTGTTCGGGGTCAGTTATTGAATGTATGAATGTATGTATCTTCCGTGAGTTTTCCCTGTTCCAGTTCTGAGTTTTACCAAGTCTTTGTTAATTAAATTCTATTGCTGCATTTAGATCCGACTACCGTCTCTGCTTCCATGCAGTTCATGACAGAATAACTGACCACCACAAAGGATCTAGCAGGTAGTTCCCAGGACCCCGTTATGCATCCTGTAGCAGAGATCATGCGTCTCCGTCAGGGGAATCGACTCAGAGGACTACGTGACAGACTTTCTGGAACTGGCTTATCAGATTCCTCTGGATGTTTGATGCTGTTTTTCCGTGGAGGACTGCCCGAGCCCCTCTACTCGTCGATGCCTGAGCCTAACGGGACTCTGATTCAGTATATCGAGTGGGCTCTTTCCATGAGCGGTTCGTCGTTTTCAGTGGGCTTAGCGGAGGAGGTACAAGTGCTTCACGTGGGCTTCACTGAACCAGTGCTTCTCACGTGCTCCGCCTAGTCAGCGGTTCACGTGAGTCCCATTGATTCAGCTTTACACATGTTCTCCGTCGAACCAGCGCTTCATGAGAGGTTCGCCGAACCAACGCTGCGAGAGGATCCTGCCGAACTAGCGCTACAAATGAGTCTCGTTGAGCCAACGCTTCAAGAGGGTGCCGCTGATTCTGCTCATCGAGTCCAGCCCTGCCCAGTTGTCTGAGCCCAGCCCTGCCCAGCCCAGTTGTCTGAGCCCAGCCCTGCCCAGCCCAGTTGTCTGAGCCCAGCCCTGCCCTGCCCTGCCCTGCCCAGTTGTCTGAGCCCAGCCCTGCCCAGTTGTCTGAGCCCAGCCCTGCCCAGTTGTCTGAGCCCAGCCCTGCCCAGTTGTCTGAGCCCAGCCCTGCCCAGTTGTCTGAGCCCAGCCCTGCCCAGTTGTCTGAGCCCAGCCCTGCCCAGTTGTCTGAGCCCAGCCCTGCCCAGTTGTCTGAGCCCAGCCCTGCCCAGTTGTCTGAGCCACCGGCGGCGCGCCTTCGCCGATGTAGGAGGAAGAAGAGGAGGACTCGCTCGGCTTGATTGGCTCCGGAGGGCGTTCCTCTGCGCCCCGCCTCTGCACCTCGCCCTGCCTGCGCCTCTTAAGCTCCGGGAGGCTTCTCTTGAGCCCGCTTACAGCCCGGAGGCTTCTTCCGTGGATTTCCCCAAGTATTTTTTTTGGGGGGGGCAGTAGGCACCCTGAGAGGGCCATGGAGGCGGCGCCTACATGGACCCTTGCACGGCTTTACACGCCTGAGCTTCCTGTGTCGCCTAAATTTCTTGTGTCGCCTGAACTTTCTATGCTGCTGGTCCCGTCCAGTTCTGTGCTTCATGCGCCTTGGTCCCCGTCTGAGTCTGCTCCACCCTGGTTCCCGTCTGAGTTTGCGCCGACAGGGTTTCCGTTTGAGTCTGCTTCGCTCTGGTCCCCATCCAAGGGTGCCCCGCCGTGGCCACCCGCACGACCTGACCCGCCGTGGCCACCCGCTCCGATGTCGTCCTGGAATCCATGGTCTCTAGCTACTCTGTCTGGGACTTCAGGACTTGCTTAATCATTAGTTCCCTTGTTTCAGGTGTGTTGTCTTGTTAGTTTGTATGGTCCCTCTCGTTGTTCTCATTTGCCCCAGGTGTGTCTCGTTCCCTGATCCCCTCTGTGTATTTAAAGCCTGTGTGCTCTCTTGTTCCGGGTCAGTTATTGTATGTAGGGGAGACTGCGGACAGTTGCAACATGGGGATGGTTGCAACATGTCATTTTTCTCCAATCAGACACAAGCTAGAGTAATGACACTCATACTGCACATGCACAGTTAGACCCTCCCCCCACTAAGAAGACAGTAGACATATTCAACATCTGCTGCTGCATTTATTGAAAAACTTGTTTTGGAGGTATGAAAGTAATTTTTTTTTTCATGAGATATATTTTTTTGTCATAATGTCCAGACATTTTGTATGAATTAATCAAAACTTACTTAGTTTGAATTATTGTTTTGTTGACTTCTAAGTGACATGGTTAGCATGTGTCAAAGTCAGTGTGGCTAGCAGGCATGTGATGTTCTGTCATGGCTGATAGGGTTGGGGACGGTTGCAACAAGTTATAAATTGCATGTTTAATAAAGGTTTGTTGCATTGCAAATTGTTCAATTCTTCCTGTCTGACACTGAAATATGGAGAGATTGAATGGCATCTGTAACACCTGCACACTGAATCTATGTAGGCCTATGTTCTACACATAAACAAAAAAAACCTCAACTGTTATTTGATAAATATGACTAAATAAATAAATTATAGGCTACAATAATATTATTGAAATAAATAATACTATAATATTATAGTAGGCCTAAAACAGTTAATATTTTCAGAATTCTATGCTCATTGAGACAAAAAGCTAAAATTAGAGAAATTTAAGGTATTTTTAACGTGTTGCAATCGTCCCTGGGTTGTGTTGCAACCGTCCCCTGGGTCGGGGTCAGTTGCAACATCTGAAATAAATACTGTGAACGATATGTCATATATAATCATCTTTAAATGGTATGGGTAATTAGCAGACAGATGCAAGTTTAATATATACAAATTTGGTTGGTCTAGTCCAAATAGTCTCTGAGTAACTGAGAGAAATGCAAAAAGTGTTGCAACTGTCCCCGGTCTCCCCTAGGTTTCGTGTGTATGTACCTGTTTCCCGTTCTGAGTCTATCCCGTTCTGAGTCTATCCTGTTCTGAGTCTATCCTGTTCTGAGTCAATTAAAGTCTACTGCTGCATTTAGATCCGACTACCGTCTCTGCTTCTACGAGAATCATGACACTTGGTAAATATGAACAAAGATGGCTGTAAAAAAATAAATCTGCATTGTTAATCTTTTGATATTTTATTTAAAAAATTAGAAAAAATCTAACCTTTCATAAAATAATTTAAAGTGGGGGGGAAATCACATTATGAAATAAATGTTTTTCTCCAAAACACGTTAGGAACAATTATTTGCCCCCTTTTATACTTTTTGCAACCACCTTTTTCCAAGATAACAGCTCTGAGTCTTCTCCTATAATGCCTGATGAGTTAGGAGAACACCGGACAAGAGATCAGAGACCATTCCTCCATACAGAATCTCTCCAGTTCCTTCAGATTCCCAGATCCATGTTGGCACTTCTTCTCTTCAGTTCAGCCCACTCATTTTCTATAGGGTTCAGTTTATTGAACTGGGATGGCCATTGCAGATCCTTGGTTTTGTGCTCAGTGACCCATTTTTGTTTTGATTTTGATGTATTTTTGGATCACTGTCCTGTTGGAAAATCCAAACATGGCCCGTTATAAGATTTCTAGCAGAGGTTGTCAGGTTTTGATTTTTTATCTATTGGTATTTGATCGAATCCATGATGCCATGTATCTGAACAAGATGTCCAGGACCTCTGGCAGAAAATTAGGTCCACAGCATTAAAGATACTGCAGAGTATTTCATTTTATACATGGGGTACTTTTTTATCCCTGTATGAACCAAACCCATATTAAGTGTTTGCTGCCAAAAAAGCTAATTTTTTTGTTTCATCTGACCATAAACAATATTGATGTCTTATGGCTTGCTTCTTGAGGATATTGAACCAGACTTAATCGCTGTACCACTCCACCCAATCTGATATATGCTTTAGGTCAATGCAACATCCACCACACTATTTCCACTCGTGGCTTTTTGCTTGTGTCCTATAAGTCACTTTATATGGTCATCCTTCTTGGCTCTTTTCACTGCTCTGAAATGGCTGCTTGTGGACTGAATTAAGAGTGTGGGAAGATGCATGTGGCATTAATACAGCTATTTAAGCAACAAGAGTGTTTATGAGAATAGCATGTGTTCATTTATTCCCTATTTGGTCAGCTGGAAAGGTCTGTGACATGTCTGTACCCTGTGACAGCATTTGCTGGAACCATGTAAAATTATTATTATTTTTTTCTTTCTTTTTTTGGTTGCACCATCAAGCGGCTGACTGGTGGCACAATTCTGGATAAATTGGGAATCACAGTTTTGTTTTTTGTTTTTTAAATAGAGATCACGATTCCCCCACAATTATATAGACTGAATAGACTACTAAACAAAATAACATGTAATTAAGAGGTTCTTCTGACAAAATGTTAATTGTTGCAGTCTATTTAAAAAAAAATATTTGAATGAATTATTTAAAAAAAATTGGTTTGAATGAATAATTAAATGACTCACTCATAAAGACTTTACTTTACTTTCAGTACTGGATGAATCATCATTTTTGAACAAATCTCTTGAATGAACGATTCAATGACAAGTACATTTTTTAACAGTCATTTTTGTCCCCTACTGGCATAACAGTGTAATTGATGCAATCTTTATTTGAAGCATCAACTTTCTTTGAGAAGGTAATTTATTCTATTTTGCTAAGACATTGTTGTTTATATCCAAACTATAAACTTTTTATCCCAGTACTTCTGTGATAATTTCATAACATGGCAACTGCTCTGTCTGGTTCAGTGACAGTGTCAACACATATTTTAATGTTCTGCTGTGTTCATACTTATATTTAATAGACAAAGCAGAATCATTGTCATTAGGAATAAGATCGCGTGGGTGTTTGAATCGAGATATCGATCTTTTAACGATTAATCGTGCAGCTCTACCTTTAACCATAGTCAATTTTACCAACATAAACTTATGATTTAAAGCATCTCAGATCGGTAGATATCTACTGCACTACCCAAACCCAATGTATTTGGATTTGGCTGTTTCAAATGAGTCTCAGACAGCTGGAAAAAACATCCTCTGTCATCTACAATGTCAGAGCAATCTTGCATACAGCTCCCACTCTCTGATCCTTTGTTTTTTCTGGAGGTGGACCATGTGATAGGTACATTTCATTGACATAAGAGAGCTTGGTACTCTTGCCCCTGTTTCTGATCACTAGCATGGCTATTGCATTAGGTCAAAGCATTCTCTTAACAGAAAACTTTTTAGTGTTTTCACTTACTGTAGATGAAGGTCGCCACTTGGACATAAGAGAAATGTGAGAAGCACAATCAGAACAAAAACTTGGCCTCTGATCTCTTTCTCAGAAATAGAGCCAGTGTGTATATTAGACTGACATGGACGATTTCCTTTCTCACGTCCCATTCTCATTTTGAGAATCTGAAATAGGCCAAGTAGTGAACCCTGCTTCACACCATGATTTCCGTTTGGATCAAGATTTGGAGTTATGTTTGGTGTGTGAATGTTGGTCAACTGTATGTGTGTGTGTGTGTGTGTGCATAGTTGGGCGTTTCTTCAACTAGGGACTTTTGGCCCTATTTTTTTAAAATAAATGATCTTAAAACATGCTTTTCACAAGCTTGTTTATCATTCACATTATCAGACATTAATATGTCCTCTAACAATATCAAACAGTTTTTTTTTTTTTTAAGTAATGCAAATTCCTTCCACAGTTAGGCTACATAGTTACATATATATAATTGCATTTCTGTGACATTTTAATATTTTTTTATATTTAAATATTTTAATCTGTTTTCATAAAATAGAAACCAACCAAACATAAAAGTAGCCAAAGTTGAAGAAACACCCATTAGCAGTGTTTTGGTCTCACTCCAAGAACATTAAGTCAGTCCTGAACGTACGATAAGAAAAGACACATTTCGATTGAGGTTATGCAATGGCTCATCTGAAACTTTTCACATCAGTGAGATCACAAAATGCACTGACACTTTTGTGCTTCATGGACTCTCATGTATTCTCCATTACAGGATCAAGAAACATCACTCCCACTGTAAAGTTCCATTGAAGAACAGCTTTGCTTTGCTTTTTGCTTTGCCTTGGTGCTTTTTTGGCACTCTATGAAGCAGCTGCAACTTTTTTCCACGTACAAGTACTGGGAATTTTAGGATTCAGATTGAGTTGTTTGAATTGGAATCACCGAGTTCTTCAACGTGACCTCTTGCTTGAAGTCTTGAAGAGCTTTTGAAAGCTTTAGACTGGCTTTTACCAGTCAAAAGCAAGGCTTTAATATTTTCCACAAAGTACTTAGTGCTGTGTGTTTGGGGTGGTACTTGTCATGGCCAAAATAGAGGGGTGGTGGCATTGATCTTGAGATTACAGGTTGGCATGCACATCTTGAGCACATGCACTCCTTGCTTGAGCTTGCAAACAACACATTGGCGTCTTTAATGTGGTTGTTGCGCATGTGGAAGCGTTCACACTTTCCTGCCCTGCCTGTCCCTTTATTGCTACAAAAAGCAAAACTGTAACAACCTGAGCCAATAAACATGGCAGGACCTCTGATATAGGTTTAGTTCATCATTTACTCATCATCGTGTTGTTCCAAAGCTGAATAATTTTCTTTATTCTGTGAAATTCTCTACAAAAGCAGATGGTGTGATATTCCTGTGTTGTTTGGATACCATTGACTTTTTAAAATATCTTATTTTGTGTTCCACAGAAGAAAAGTCATAAAGGTTTATAGGGCTGCACGATTAATCAAAATAAAATTAAAATCGCAATATGGCTAAGTGCTATTATCAAATCACCAAAACTGTGATTTAACTAAATAAATACTTTGCAACCCTTTTTATCTAGATAGCAGCGCTACTGTTGTGTAAGTCTCGCACTCCACTTGGCGTCAAAGCAGAGTCGCTCTTAACCAGCGCCAAGTACCTCACCAGTTCCCACGCCAGCCTCGCCAGGAGCTCCGGGACTCATTGCTCTAATCTTGCCATCCATGCGTGGCATCAAACAGACCACTTTCCCCAGTCCAGCCATCCATGGCCACGGTCAGAATGCCAGTCCTGGGGCCTGTGGACGTGCCCTCCAGAGTTCCACCTGCAGCTCCATTGTCAGAGACGTTAATTTGCCGCTTGGGCCCGGTTCCACCGATGTCTCCATTACACATATGACACAAGGAACCATTCAGTGTTTGTAGAGCTGTTTGAGTAATTATATTTGATTAGGTAGAGCTGTTCTCATTGAGAATCCCCATTGCTGTTTCTTTCGAGTCATCTTCAGTCTTCTCAAATCGCTAGTTACAAGAATAGCAAGCACTTTTGGGCATTTGCATGTGTCAGTAAAGGTCAATGAAATGCTTATTTACATCAAAGTTGTCTTGGATATGTAATCATAAGTGTCTAGGGATAGTCTTGCATAAACCAGAATAGAGAAAATAGAATGTCCATTTTTAATCACAAGGGTTGCAATTCAGACCTGGCAAGATGGCGGTGACTTTTCGAGGCTCTTAAATACAGACCATCAGTGGTGCACTGCACAGTTAGCTTCAGAAGATGACAGATGCGATCGAATCTACAAAAATAATCCATTGCTTCTGAATAATAAGTCTGTATTTTTGTCACAGAATCTTTTTAGAAGCCAAAAAGTTCAGTTACATGCTATTGCATGTGTAGCTGTCCTGTCACAAAGGAGTTTTGTCCGAGGAAGTTTGAGGATTTTTTACATTTCAATAAATAGCAAAACAAAACTATTTAATTGTATATTAACATACTTTATACGTATATTAATATGTTTATATTTATTGAAATATATATTTTTAAATATGCATTTTGAAATGTATCTACTTGTATACTATATCCATTCATATATTTTCGTCTGTCTGCTTTTATGGTTGAGATCAAATTTTCATAAATTTCCACATAGACTGATCACACTCAGATTTAAATTACATTGCAGATAATTCAGAAATATTGCATTTGATTTACATCTCATGAAGCAGGAACAAAAAGGCGAGTTCCTCTGGGTCTCAATTGCGTCAATAACACCACATCTTATTGTACGTGCGCAGACTCGCAGAGTAGTCTTTGTTTACAAGGTCAAAATAATTTTTACAAACATACCACTTAACATAACCAGATGAAAAAGGATTGAAAAGCCAAGCTTGCATATACTTGTTTAAAAAGCAGATCTAGCACAGCCTTTCAGGGTTTTGCGCCTTCCTTAGTGGTTCCTCTGAAGGAGCAGCCAGAGGCGCGGCAATGATGATGCAAGTCTGTCATTAAGGAAAAGACAGGCTAGTTTCAAATGCCACAGCTTTTGGTCTTGACAGATATTCATGTGGAGTCTGGTAATATGAACTCAGGGCCCCCTGGCTGTAGCATTTATATTGTAGAGGTCAGGGTCAGGGTAAATGTCGAGGGGTCGCAGCAGTAAAGCAGCAGTCTTGCCCTTTTAGCTGTACATCACACTGAGATGTGATCCAACCGTGACCCCTGTGACCTTTCTTAGGCTTTTCTTGCATTACAGATTCCCCACCATAACAAACAGTGAGACTGGAAGAGAACTCTATGAAAACATCGACAAAAGGCCTTTTAAGTCATCTGAGACACACGCAAAGGGAATATGGGGATTTATTTAAGCTTTTCCAAACAATCTTTTAATAATACAGCTGCTGAAGCTTAGCTGGGTAAAGATTAATTATTGAAATGAATGCAAAGTACATATGTTTCTTATTACTATAGTAGCCCTTGTAGAGACTTTACATATTTCCATGGCATACAAGTGTAATTAAGGAAAATCTGAGGACTTTTAATATCTGTTATATACACTTGTGTGTGTGTGTGTGTGTGTGTGTATACACACACATATACATACAGTATATATACCCTGTTTCACTCCAAAAAAAGGCACATTATGGAGGTTGCAAACTTCAGTTCTCTTTTATTTTAAACTTAGCAGTTCACATCAGTTCTCAATGCTCAGTAACTTCTGTAATAATTGTTAATAGTTGACTGTTCTGTGTCCTCTCTGCAGGGGATGGCCTTCTCCCTGGAAGAGCGCTTGCAGCTGGGCATTCATGGCCTGTTGCCTCCCTGCTTCCTCAGCCAGGATGTACAAGTATTGCGGGTCCTCAGAAACTATGAGCTGAAAAAGGATGACTTGGACAGGTGAGGAAATGGAGTAGTGACATCCATCCTATTGCTCTCAGTCCTGCTTCATTAGAATTACTCTCTTTAATCGATGAGTTGATTTCTGTGACTAAATTTCACACCATCAGATCACAGAAATAGTGTTATGTACAGTAGAAACATTATGTGCTGTTGCCACCATTTGCACAATATAAGTAGATCCTTTGTTACAGCAAGAATTATTTTCATTTTCTTCTCTTTTTTGCTTTCCCCATTTTTCTGAACTGCAAAACAAAGAGACATCAAGAGTTGACGAGACATAAAAAGCATCATCAAAGTGTCATCAAAATAACATCAATAGGTCTTTAACTATCATGTTAGTTTGCTTTTTCCCAGAATTCATTAGTCCCTGCAGGAAATCTGTTTTGCAGCCAATGTTTTGCATGCCTGACTTTTTTGGAAATGATGTTTCCGTCATGTCTCAAGGCTACTAGTCACGTAACAGTCTTTGATTTGTCCTCGCAGACTGTGGACAAGGTTTATTTCTGGATGGGTCGCTTTCAGATGAATGACCCTGATCTCGGCATGCATATTACTGACTGCTTGAGCAACGAGGGAGTCTTTCCCAGACTATCAAAGTTATTTTGATGTTTTACTGCCTGAATTTTGTGAAGGGACAGGCAGCCCACCAACGTTTTTAACAAAAATATTTGAAGGGTGTTTGGTCAAAAAAAAACAAAACAAAAATAGTCAAAGTAAAAACAAAAGAGAGTAAAAACATGCATTTGCTTGGATTAGGCAGGGAGACAACACAACAAATTTTGACAATCTTCTGACAAAGTGCAGCACAGGCCTCTGAAACCAGTCTCTGCCATAACCAGTGGTTAATGGGTTAAAGGCTGGGTTCAGACTGTCAACATGATTGAGGAGCGATAGTGACTAAACATTCCACAACATAAAACAAGATGGAAGGAACAGAGCTCTTAGAGCTAATTCATCACACAATGCAAATAGTTTCATTTGTTTGATTATTGTCACGCAGTGTGGACCACTTTAAGGCCCTGTCCCAAATGGCACCCTAAACACTTGCGGTGTTAATATTACCATATTAAAATATTGCAAATTGTACAAATCATGATTTTCATATATCGCGACGGCTTGCAAAAACTGAATGATGATTGTAGGTGATCTGATGATGTATGCGAGATGATTAACAAGCCATCATGACACTCTCATAGAGGAGTCTGAGAGGAGGATTCAGCCCGCACCCGCAGTTACTGTTGATGATTTAGTGCCAAAAGAACAAAAAACTTATCTTGGTTATATCATTTTCAGTTTTTACATATATATAATTTCAAGTGATTTTAAACTCTTAAGGCATTATCATATCACATATTGTGTTATTGAACTTATCACATTTTTCTTCAATATTGTGCTGCCCTACACATCAGGGAAAAAAACTTTAAAAGAAAAAGAAAGAAAGAAAGAAAGAAAGAAAGAAAGAAAGATGCATTAATAAAGAAGCTGTGTATCTAAATAAAAATTATGCAAAGAAATTGTTCCCTAATCTAAGGTCCAGAATTATCATGCTTGTTAACATAGTCTAAGCACCTCATTTTGAAGTTCTGCCTTCCCCTTCACAATGCCATTGCATATAGTAGGAACTGTAGAAACTCTGTGAAAGCCATTACTCCCATCAGTTTATTGGGAATACATACAGCTTTACAGCAGTTGGCTTAGCCAAAATAGAAGACGGCCAATCCAGCTAGATTCTAGCTGAGCCGAGTCTCAAGAATGACATTTGGTTGACTCTCCTGAGATTTAGTTAGGTAACAAGGTGCCAAAATATCACTCACACATTTCACCATCACCATTACGCTGTCAGAGCACTGCGGTCTAAATTTGTTGTGACTGTCATGATAGAGCTGACACTTTAATGTAGAGTTACTTAGATTTTTTTCTCATCCCACCTTGTGCACTTTACAGTCCTGGTACACATCTGATAGTTTCCTTCTGTCTGAGGAAGGTGGGCACACTTTTTCTGAGCCAAACAAGAGAGATATTATGCTCTTGCCTTGATGGAAAGCTTGCTCGCACTGATGGGGAATGTGACGTGGTCTTAATTTGGGTCAGATGTAGAACTTGAATGTATTTATCTTGAACGTATTTCTATAACAAGGAACTTGTGTCTAAGATCTCTGGGGGCATTTTTGCATATTTTTCCTAACATTTTGACATAAGCAGGGAAAAACCCCAATTATTCTTGAGCTTTGTTTCAAGCAGCAGCACATGGTCAAGACTTTTTAATGTGACAGTCTGGTCATCTATGTACTACTTTTGTTGGCATTTTCATGTCATTTCTGTCCTCTGATATAGTATGTGTCCCCCTCCCTATGCTGTAAACCAACTTTACATTACAATTTGAGTAAGTTTCTTTGCTCAAAATAATTAAGAAATCTCTCACTTTCACTCTGGTAAGAGAAACAATATAATATGTAATAAAAAATATATTTAAATAAAATATAATACATCAACATATATTAATATATTATGATTTTTACATATTAAATGTTTATATAAAATATTATATTATATCATAGGTGATTATTTCAAACTCAAGTTTTTATGGTATTTAAAATCCACCATACAACTACAATAAATCCACCATGAAAACCAAAGTAAAGACAAACAACCTTGGATGTTTCATTAAAGACAGAGGAAGCTACTTAGTCTGTTTTTCACCCACATTATTAAAGGGGACCTATTATGCCCTTTTTCAAAGACTTTATTATGTTTTTCATGCTTGAATGTAAAAAACAAACAAACATTATTTTCCAGTCTGTCTGTAACACTATTTATTTCCAGTCTTTTTGAAGCCCCTCCTTCCAAAAAGCACAATGTGCTCTGATTGGTTGGCTGGACCAGTGTTTTGTGATTGGTCAGCCGCTTCATGCATGTTTTGGAAATGTTACACCCCTAACCACACCCGAGAGTTTCAACACACTACTGATGCAACTCAATCAGGCCTCACCCACTTTTTTGCGTATACCTTGGGTGGAATTATTTAAATGAGAGATATTCTTACGTGTACATTCCCAGAGCAAAACTCAAGACTACAGTCAGTTCAGAAACTAGATTATTAGAGAATAACTCTAGGAGTGGACTTTGTAGACCTTTTTCATACTCGAACAGCAACATTACAAACTAAAATGTAAAAAAAACACAATAGGACTTCTTTAATTGTTTAACTTAAAAGTCGGTATATAAAACATGATCACTGTATACATTGTATACACTACTTGATTACAGTAAGAGGAATTGTGAAGATTTTAATACATTTATGAAGCTACATTTAAAGTGGACTTCTATTCATCCAGTCAGAGAGATTTCCTCAGCATTCTGTCTCACCTGTTTTCTCCCCAGTAACCTTCTTACTCACTTGTGGATGTGTGCGTGTCTGTTCCTGGTGTCACACTAGCTGAATCAGAACGACTCAGAAATAGGTCGGGGATGTCACACTTACTGACTGTTGTTGCTGAAATTTTGTCATTTTCTGTCATAGTTACAGATTAAGAATTGTAGAGGGCTGAACGATTGAACAAATATGTCTGACATTTTGTTCCGATTCCCTGTCACTGTTTTGAGAAGCTCCATTTTGGCAAGACACTTTAACATCAACATGACCATAATAAAATCTAAAGCTGTTACGCCAGCTTTAAGTGGTTGGGTAGGATGTTTGGGTAATCCTCCCTTAAATATGGAGCAGTATAATCCCAGGAGGTCCTGAAGCTACTCACCATACCCTGTGTCTGTCCTTCTTTCTAGCTTTAGTTGCATTTTTATTGTCTTTTACTTTAGCATCTGCTGAATATTGTTATAAAATGTCCTTTAATGCATGTTGTTGTATTTATGTTCCACTTTCTTACAGATACGTATTTCTGATGGGCCTTCAGGACCGTAACGAGAAGCTGTTCTACCGGGTCTTGATCTCAGACGTAGAGAGATTCATGCCCATTGTGTACACGCCTACTGTCGGCCTAGCGTGCCAGCAATACGGCCTTACTTTCAGGAGACCTAGGTAAGAAGATTGCTGAACATAATTTAATTTGTTTTTATAGTTAAGCTCTTTCTCCTTCAACACGTTCCTTTAGCAAACGCATCCATCCGACTGGCAGCTTATCTTTTAGGTCCTGGCATTGTCACTCTGCTTTTGAATTGTTCTACAAATCATCAAATATCTTGCCTCAAGGAAAATGAAACTGAATGCCTCTAGGAAAGTTGAAACATCTGTCTGGAAAGTTGAATATACATCCTGTCGTAACAGAAATTGTATTGTATGGTGGAATTTGGAGACTATGCTGTCAGATTTTTTTGACTCCTTGAAGTATATGCCAGTTTAAATAAGCATAACCTTCAGTTCATTGACGAGCTTGGCATATGTTGTGAGATTGTTATCGCTCTTTGCTTCCTGTCCTGGTTCAATGTGATTAGCAGCCATTATCACCCATTTTATCTCTCAAATTATGCCTCTTTTTTGCTTTTTTTTCCCCCTCACCGCTGTACTTTGTGGTCTGGACATGATCAAATATAAGAATGCTTTTCAAGTCTTTTCATTGTTTTCAGTGAATTATTTTGAGGGATTTCCTAGGATCCTCAAATGAGGGGAAATTTTAGAGCATTCCACAACCTCAACGTTACATGAGAGCCTTCCGCAATCTCCCTAAATGCAAAGTATTTGGAAAGAATGCCTAGCAGACTCATTATCTCTGATGTTATGATATAGGACAGGGGTTCTGAACTGGTGGGTTGCAACCCAAAAATGCAACTCAACTAACCGTATAATTGTGCATCGTTAAGATAGCAAGATAAATGAAAGGAATAAAATGAAAGAGAAAAGTTTCCATATATTTTGTTGATGAGGTTAGAGACTGTAGATCCAATCAAACAATGGTATTTTGGTGCACTTGGTTATATTGATAATATTATTATTATATTTTTAAAATTTGGACCCAGTGTTTGTTTTACATGTTAAAGGGCTAGTTTACCAATAATTAACATTCTGATTTACTCACCCTTGTGTTGTACAAACCTATTACTTTCTTCTGTGGAGCACAAAGAAGCTTTTTTTCTTTAAAAAAAATAATAATAATAAATAACAGGTTTGGAATGACATGAGTGTCAATAAATGATAACTGAAACTACTGTATGCCTTTTAACCTGGTTAATTAAACTTCTGCTGTTGTTTGTGCATATACGAAATAATTTTGCATAATGTTGAGCATAAGCAGTTTGTAGTCATTTAAAAAATGTCTAATTTGAAGTTTAGATGCATATTTTGATATTCATATTCTGGTCAGTAATTCATTCTTTTTGTATTATGGCTGATATATAATAATAATATAATATAATATAATATAATATAATATAATATAATATAATATAATATAATATAATATAATATAATAGGCCTATATAAAGATTATTAAAGATTGCTCACATTGGCCAAAAAACAACAACAATTTCTTCCTCCTTCTGTTTGAAGCAAATCTCTTTTTTGTATTTACACTCACACAAAGACCTCATGGGTGTTAAATGTGTCAAACGGACCACCAGGGTGGAGCAGAAATCTCAGATTAGAGCACTAATCACAACAACGTGAAATACGCAGTGTGAGGTGCTGCTGGGCATTATTTCCTTGAATCTCTCACACACAGACAAAACAGCAGTGTATTCCTGAGTAAAGTATATACATATTATTAGGGCTGTCAAGCGATTATATTTTTTAAAAATCGAATTAATTACACAATGTTGCAATTCATTAATCTAATTGATCGCCAATTAATTGCACATTAAATTTGGCTGAGAAATTACCCTCAAAAGATCATTTAAAGGGGACATTGTGTTAAATGAGGAAAATAGACATTACAAAAAAAAAATTTATTTCATTCAACATATTATTTATTACACATATGTTTTTAGGCTTCAGTGGCCATGAGAGTGAGTAAATGATGACAGTGAACTACTGTATATCTTTAAAGGGACACTCCACCCATTTGCACTAAGCTTTGCATTGTTAGAAACCCAGTCATACTATTGAATGGTCGTGCAACACTCTCTCATTTTCCCCTGAGACGGGAGAAATCCGTTATTTACCTCTTACACTTCCTCCCACAATGACGCAAAAATCGTCATTTTGCGTCATTGTCGGAGGAAGTGTAAGAGGGGGGGATTTCTGTTGAGACTACAGACACGTTCCTCATCTTTCCCAGGGGGCGGGACCCGCTCACGCTACAGACCTATTACAGATCAGTGGGTGGGACTTTACTCTCTGAAACTGAAAGCAATATCCTCCATCTTGTTTGAAGCTAAGCTAACAGGCGCTGTGGAGACAGATGTAAAGTTATGACAATAGCGGAGGGTACTCAATATGATATAGAAGAAGAGGATTTCGGAAGTCTGATGCTTGAATCAGGTGTTTGTGGCTACCTTTACAAGCCGCATTATAGCGAAGAGCAGCCGAGGCAGAAGACCTGCCTGCCGCGGACGAGGAGCCCGGACTGGCTCGAGTTAGGGCGGACTGGTGGCGCCGGTGATCTCACTACGACTGCAACTACGAACACAGAAATAGAGTCCGTCTGCGGCAAAGAATTTCAACGATGACAATTTCTCCTGGACGAAATCTCTGAATCAGACGAGGACACGGACGTTTGTGTTGTGAACTATCCTAGTTTCGCACCGCATATGTTCTGACTGAACATCCCGGTACCATGCAATAATTCGCCTTTTCGAAAGAAATACAAACGAGGAGTAATGCACTAATGAGTTCGCCAACTAACTAGACATTTTGTGTGAAATGAATTTCAAGCTCTGGTGGTAGCTAGCCTTGTAGACGGAAGAGTGATTTCTCTTATAGGCAGATATGCGCTGTTCTGGATTAGTGGGAGTGGCTTGCGGAGCTGTGCAATGTGGTGCATTGTGGGAGTTGTTGTCTTTCATACAAATGCGTCCTGAAGTTATTTTTTGTCTTTCCTCGGTCACGAAGGCACCAAATTCAAAATTTATTTTACATTTCGACTACATATATGACCCACTTTCAATAAAAAAACAATGTTCCTATGGGTGGAATGCCCCTTTAATGTTTTTTTTAATTATGGAAAAACTATGAAAGAATACACTAAATAAGAAACTGAAACTGCCAGTAGGTGGTGGTAAATGTCTAAATGAGTAAGTCACTGAGTCATTCATTCATTCGATTCGTTCAAATAGCTGATTCATTCAGGAATGAAGTAAATGGGACGCTTTATGAATGGGCCATTTGAATCATTGGTTCACCCGATTGATTCTCCCAAAACGCGGATTAATTCAAAAATGAAGCACCGCTGTGTGTTGCTCGGAGATTCCCAACAGTTCTTCTCTGGCTTTAATGTGAATCTGCATTTGGGGAATGCATTTTGCATTCTGCATTCTTCTCCTCAGATCCTCTCAAGCTCCATCATGTTGGAAGGGGACTGTCAGTGGACTGCCATTTTCAGGTTTCTCCAGAGATGTTCAATTGGGTTTAAGTCTTGGCTCTGGCTGGGTTATTGGACATTCACAGAGTTGTCCATAAGCCACTTTTGCATTGTCTTAGCTGTGCGTTTAGGGTCATAGTCCTGTTGGAAGGTGAAACTTCTGCCCAGTCCGATGTTGTGGATGCTCAGGGTTAGGTTTTCATTAAAGCTATCCCTATATTTTGCTGTGTTTAGTCCCCCAGTCCCTGCCACTGAAAAACACCCCCACAGCATGATGCTGCTACCACCACACTTTACTGTGGGGATGGTATTGTGCAGGTGATAAGCAGTGCCTGGTTTCCTCCATACATGCTTGGAACTGAGGCTCATCAGACCAGAAAATCTTGTTTCTCACTGTCCTTTAGGTGCTTTTTTTTTTTTTTAAATTCCAAGTGGGTTTTCATGTGTCTTCACTGAGGAGAGGGTTTGAGTTTGGCCACTCTGGCATAAAACCCAGATCGGTGAAATGTTGCAGTGATGTTTGTCCTTTTGTAAGTTTCTCCCATATATGATCATGGAGCTCAACTAGAGTGACCATCAGCTTCTTGGTCATGACTAACCAAGGCCCTTCTCCATCGATTGCTCAGTTTAGCAAGGAGGCCAGGTCTAGGAAGAGTCCTGGTTACTACAAACTACTTCCATTAAGGATTATGGAGGCCACATGTAAACCTTCATTTGTGGCCTCCATAATCTATTATCTCCTGTGAACCTTCAATGCAGAGATTTTTTGTAGTCTTCCCCAGATCAGTCTCGACACAATCAGTCTCGGCTCAGGCAAGGCCTCCGGTCCGGTAGCGGGCTCTGGGAAGGCCCCTGGGCCGGCAGCGGGCTCTGGGAAGGCAGCAGGCTCAGGGAAGGACTCTGGGCCGGCAGCGGGCTCAGGGAAGGCAGCAGGCTCTGGGAAGGTCTCTGGGTCAGCAGCGGGCTCAGGGAAGGACTCCGGGCTGGCAGCGGGCTCAGGGAAGGCCTCTGGGAAGGCGGCAGCCATTTTGACCAAGGGCTTAGGCGTGGCGGCCATCCTGGCTGAAACCCCCAGACTTGACCCCACTGCAGAGACGTCAGCTGCTCGCACCAAACAGGCTCGCGTCTTCCAGGCTCGACGCCAGTCTCAAATACCTATGGACCGCCCTAATGTCTTCATCAGCAACGATCATGGCTACCGAGAACTCTGACTTGGTGGCCATGACGGCTGAAAGCTCTGACTTGGCGGCCATGACTGCTGGAAGCTCTGGCCTGGCTGCCATGACGGGACAAGATTCTGGGGTGAGGGCTACTGTGGGAGTGCCGCGTTCCTCCTCCGCAACTCCCACAGTAAGTGCAGAGCCGCTCAGCTGCATTGCACGATAGATTTAATACTCAGGGTCCAGTTAAGGTCCCAAAAAAGGAATGAGTGAGCTGAGTGGTTCAGACAGCCCTCCCTGAAAGAATATCATCAGACATTCCTTGCTCATGTTGCTCAAATTAGCCAACTCAATCAAATCCAGAGCATAATCCTCAATGCAGCAATCTCCTTGATGGAGACGCGTAATTCTCCCTGCTGGATCCATTATGGGTCGGTCGTTCTGTCACGATGCAAATGCACATCCAAATACAGGGAGATTTTTATGAAAATAAACAATCATAACATAAGTCAGAAACAAAATAACACTGAGAAAAACAAAGAAAACACGGGGAACTGGAGACACCTGCATGACATCAAACAATGACCAACAGAAAACCAGAGAAAACAAGGGCTATTTAAACAGAGAGGTAAACGAGCTTAACAAGGCAAAATGACACACCTGGAGCAGACTAATGAAAATGGAAAAGACTACAAAACCCTACAACCTGGCCACAGGAAACAGGACACAGGAAAGAACACAAAAACTAAAGTCCCAGTCCCACAGAGCACAAGACACAGAAGCAGATCTGACAACGCTCAGAAGTTTTGCCTAGAGCTAGGTGGGTCATTCAGGGACTTGTCACAGTGCTGTCTTTAATCCCTATACACCTTGGAGATATATGAAATTTGGGACTCTCGGTTTTTTTTGATCCAATTAGAATCGCACTGCAGTGTACCTTGCAATTTATGGAAGCTATATAGTATACTTTTGACTTATTTAACTTATTGCCCTAGTACTAGCTACGAAAATGTACTCTGACCTTTGGATGATTACAACACGTTGTGGTTTGAAGCCAATGTGTTGTATAGCATATTATCAGAATCAGAATCAGAATCAGAAAGAGCTTTATTATGTTAATAATCTGTGCAATATTTAACGTTACCCAATTCCAGGCCAATGTTTATCTGTAACAAATCATTGAAATTGGCAGAGTTGTTGAAATTCCTTTCCTCCTAGTAAAATTGTGGAACCTTACCCTAAAGCGAGAGGCTGATGAGAGAAATAAGGTGTAGCATGGGCAGTTTCAGTTGGTGTACTTGTTCATGATGGGGTGTTTTTATGATGTTATTTCCACATGCAAGTATCCAACAATGGAACACTGTGAGGTAATAATATTAAATAGTTTTATTAAGTTAAGTGCTAGTGCACTGCAGATTCCAGGATAATTGAAAAATCCATTTGTGTTGGAGGCCCCGAAGCATCTTCCTATCCTGTGAATTTGCATGTACTATAGTTGATTTGCTGTACAGAATGTGAAGCACTGAATATCACAGGACTTATTTAAGAAGAACTTATTTCCTAGTGGTAAGATGTTGAATGGTTTACCATTCTGTGATGGATGTAAATACCCTCCAGTTACTCAGAAACCTTATTTTCCAACCACAGTGATATACTGGCACATTCTGATTTTTTTTTTGCTTTATCCCGAGTAGAAGTCAGAGTTGTCTGTGTCGGATGGTTGTCTTTTTATGAAGGTATTCTAATCAGAAGGCAAAAAAGATTCTTTAAGGCAGTTTATAGAACTTTGGTGATGAAAATAGGTGTTTCCTCGTAGAGCGCTATGTGTTTTGAGCAGCTGATTTTTTTTGCTGTGTTGACTCTATAGTCGTTTTTTATTTTTTATAAATATATAGAGAATTATTAATTACATACAATCCCATGTGTTATAGTGTTTGCAATCCTGTGGTTCTTGTACCAGAAATTTTAATTGAGGCTGCAGGATATGTTAAATTTAGACATGATGAATTAATTTAGCATGAAATGAATAAGGCCATCTGTCCAGTCCACTAAAGCGTTTTTACCCAGCTGAAAACGCCAGCGCTCTCCTGAAAACGCCTTGCTGTGCGTGCGGTGCAGCTGTTTTTTTTTTTTTGCTGAGACACACTATCCAGCTTATTTTTCAACACATAAGTAAGGTGATTTCTGTGAATGTGCGGGACTTCCGATTTATTAGCCGCTATAGCGAAATAATGAGACAAATATGTAAGTGCAGTAAACTGTTTGCACTATAAACCAACGTGTTTATAATTAAGACAACACAATAAAATAAAATGGCAAGAAATATCAGTTTGCAATATCAAACATAACGAGCTGTTTTGTACAGCTAAATATAACTGAAAGCTAATGACACAGGCAGCCAGACACATTAAAATGACAAATTGCTGTGCCCGCTCTTACCTGAAAATTGTTACTAGTATCTGATTTCGCAATTAGTTTGTTTCTAAATATAAAAATGTCGACACAATGTAACATACTTGCTCTGGCACTAGTTTTGGATGAAGAGATGTTGTTGTCGTTTGTTATTGTTGTACAAGCAGAATGTGACGGTTGGTCTGTGTGGTATTTTTCCATTGTGATTGGATGGCTGGGTAAAAACTGAGGCCGAGTGTCCACCAAAGCATTTTTAGCCAGCTGAAGAAGGCAGGCGCTCTGCTACAAATGCCTAGCTGTGGGTGCTTGAGAGCACTTTGAAAGCGCAGCTTTTTTTCAGTTGTGACGCTTTGCTTGCTATGTTACTAGTATCTAATTTCACAGATAGTTTGTTTCTGTACTGGTTCTATATAATTATGTTGCAGATAGCTGAGGAACAACTGATGATGACATGGTTTGATGTTTGGTTGACCAATCAGTGTAAAGTGGCATTTCATTCCTGCCTGCATGTAGAGATTGAATATTCAAGCAGTTTATTAATTTTCTAATTGTATTGCTAAATTCTTGTTTGTTTGTTTTTAAATGAAAAATGCCATTTTCAAATTTTTCTACTTTCAATATTAAAAAATAAAAAATAATGAATGAACAAATGATACACAGATTCATAAAGGAATTATTTTTGCAGGGTTAAAAAATTTTATTTTATTTTTTTTGGTGTTTAGTGTAGCTCTCAATGTGACACCAGCCGTTTTGAAGATGTATTTGAGCTAAACATCCCATTATAAGCCCAAAAGGATTTCAGGAATCTCCCACTCAAGGGAGCGTCAAGGCACCTGACACAGTGTCTCTCACATATTGTACAAATATACTGTTCTGACCTCAAGGTTAACAATGCACATTTACCAGATTTTAGTGTCAGTTAATATAAAGGGAGCAATAAAGTATATCAGACTCAGAGAAAACAGGTGTTGTACACTCAAACAATGTTGTAATAATTATCTGCATTTTTATTTCCTCTTAAACCTGTGGTCATCAGTCCCACATATGCCAAGCCATGGTATTGACTCCTCCTTGGTGGTGCTCAGAGGCCAACAAATTCTCCATCCAGATGTTTTATTTTAGGTTAGCTGTTGATCCAGATGTGTTAGTCTGGGTCCGTGCCATTTATTTGCTTTTGGAGGATGTTTTAATTTCCAGTCACCTTGGAAAGAAACTTGTGCTCAGAAGTTGGGTTGATTTAAAAAAAAAAAAAAAGCTCTTTACACTTTTCATTCCTCATTTGAATGTAGTGTAATGAATTCAAGTCTTTAACAAAACATACATTTTACATAAAAATAGGTAAGTCTGGAATAACATCAAATTGAACATCACACACGTTTGTTAAAGGTTATTAGTTCTTAGCCATGTGTTGTGAAATAATTTTACCTGTTTTGTAAAGATAAGACAGTATACCATTATATGTGTGGCAAATCACATAACGCTTGTCTGTTGTTTTAAGATTATTTAGGGATGCATAAGGCTTGGATACAGTGTCATTGTGCAATTGTTGTTTTGTTTTGAAACAGCTTATGAAAGCACACTTGCACAGTTTAATTTAATAAAAATGGTAAATTTGAAAGTTAAGTTAACGGCTAATTTATGGCTGGAAGAATTTAAAGAGATAATTTCACCCAAAAATGAACATTTCTATCCTTATTTACTCAAGCTAATGTTAAAGTACCTTAAAAATGTAGTTCGTTTGGTTCTTTAAGTCTCAGTGTCACGTTTGATCTTTGTTTGAGTTTAGTTTGAGTTGGACTTTGAGTTGAGTTTCCTGTTTTTTGATTTGTTTTTATGGTGATTCATTATGATTGGTGATTTGGTTGATTCTCTGCACCCGTTTCTCATTTCCTTTGATTGGTCTGCTTGTGTATTTATAGCCCTGTGTTTGTCACGTGTTTGTCACGTTCTTGGTAAGATGTTGTCTCATAATAGTGGTTGTTCTGTTTATTGTGTTTTTGTTTCATGATATCCTAAGAGGTTATTTCTAAGTTTGTTTTCATTAAAGTCCCTCTGAAGTGCCTTGAAACACGCAGCATTATTCAATGTGTTGGCGTTTTTTCCACTGAAACAGGAAGAAGGGCGGGACATATCAAACAGCTCCTCCCATTTTTTTAAATAGCCATTTTGTTTATATCACAGATCGGCCAGAGCCATTTGAGCTTGGTAAAGCCGTAGTTTCCTCCTAATCTCCTCCATATTGCTTTAAAATATAGCATTCTGTGCAGAATTCAAATGGGTTCGATACGTTTTTTTGGTATGCGCAGACTCGCGCATATGATCCACTCTGTGCTTTTGTGTCTCTGGACTGGAGCATACTGTATGCACGCTGCGGCGGTTCGCATGACACTAACGTGAAACCAGATTTCATTCGCCCCAGTGGAAAGCATATTTACTCTGTCTGAATCATTCCCTATCCTCTACAAATGACGGGGCGGGACAGTTTAGATTCTAGAGAGCATTTGATTGGACAGAAAATCTGACGAGAAGCTGAAGTGCAGAGTGATGTAATCAAAATCATTGATCCATATTGGCGGAAGTGAGAGACTGTTAGTTTTGAATGCTTGTCTTGGAGCACACTAGCTTATAGATAACAGTAAGGCTAACATGTTCATACTAAAAGCCAAAAAACCTCCATTTTGATTTCATGGGGACTTTAAAGAAACTTGTGAATAGATCCAGCCGTTTATTTTAACTTTTGCTGCATTCACTGCGTGACACTCAGGTGCACTTGTTGTATGGAATACTTTTATGATACTTTTAGGGTCCATTACATGGAAAAAAAACAACCAGTATTTTATTAAAAATGTCTCATTTTGTGTTCAACAGAAGAAAGTCATACAATAATGAATTCATTTCTCTTTAAACTTAGCAAGCAGAAGAAACTCTCTTTAGATTAAGTTAAATACTAAGTCAAGCTCCAGACTTTGGCCTGCCTGTACTGTTTCTCTGAAATGAAGTGAAGTAGGGAAGTCACAACACAAAATCTTTGGCCTAACCGCAAAGAAAGCTTTTAATAGTTTGGGAATGAATTGAAGATGCCAGAGTGTGTTTAATAAGGGCTTGTGAAACACTATGCAGCGTGCTGTGATTTTCTCAAGGGGAGGAAAGAACTTTTTCTTTTTTTGCAGGCTCTATTGCAGTGTCAAACACTATTGCAGCTTTTTACAACTCTGTGTGGTGTCATATTTAAAAACGGCCCTGTCCAACAGGTCACAGCGCTGACGCTTCTACATTTAATTTGAGTGCCTTATTATTTTATCAGCTGCAATAAGTGCAACAACTCCTGTGGGGAAAACAGAATCTCAGCCTGAAGAGACTTTAAATGTGATTTAAAGTTAAATAAATAAGCCTGTGGGTAATTTTGTCCTCCTTAAAACTGTGGGAAAGTTGCTCATTTTGTATTTAGCGGAACTGTTGATGTTTGGTTTCAGATGCATAGTCATAAATAATGTTGTGTAACAGGACATTTTAAATTCAAATCTCGATTTATTTTATGACCAATATGGATAGAAACCAAAACTGTTTGTAGATGTGAACACCACATAGGACTTGTGGCCTTAAAAACATGTTACATTTTATGAGACATTATTAAAGCATTTATGTTTCCTGAATGTGCCCTTATTGGGGTTTTATAACCTGGATAGCATCAAAAGGTTGCACATCACTCCATTACTTTAGAAAGAGTGTGCAAAAGCTCTGAATATACTACTTTATCTCCTGATGTTAATCACATTTAATGAGGACTCACAAAGCCTGACAGACATTGCAGCAAAAATGAAATTGTGTGACTGGAGGTAAAAAAACACACAACAAAAACACCCTTCTGTGTCAATTCATCTCTCCATTTGTGCATATAATTCTGATATGTGGGAGTTTATCATCATTAAAACTTTGGTGTCAGACTTATTTTTTGCTCGCATCTACATAGCTTCAACATTTTGAAGAGATGTGAAAGTTAACCAACGTCATGGACCACAGCTCTTTCCTGGGCATGCCATGCTAGCAAAATCCAGACTAACTGGATAATTTGCCTGCAAATGGCATATTCATATGGTTGATGTTTAAAATGGTTTTTAAGAAGATTTTTGTGCTGCTTTACTGTGATTATAAAATCCTTTCTATATGCAGTGCACCTTGCCCATGGAATGCTGTTTGAATAGACCTTTTCTTTGAGTATTCATTCTCATTAGACACATAAACACAGATGCAGCGGTTCAAGATGATTTGGATGAGGGATTCAATGGGCACCGTGGGTGCAGCACACCCACAGTCAACAGAGGAGGCTTTGGAATATATTGTTGTATTATTTGTTTGGGCAAAAAGCTTTACTTAAGTAAACATGTCATGAACAATTCAGGCTTTTTCATCAAATTTCCCTTTTTAATTTAAGGATTTATCCACTTATGTGACTAAGTGATGGTGATGTTTCTTTTCATTGGTCACAGCTTTTATGGAATATTGGATGTCATTCAATACATTTGCTTGCACCTCACAAGTTTACAGGAACTTTGAGCTCTGCGGGATAGGTGATATAATTGGTGATGATGGTAAAGTTTTTTTTTTGTTTTTTTTTTTGATGACTGACTGCTCTTCATCATTATATGATATTTGTTTATTTATTTTAGTATCTTTGTAAGAGTCAGAGGTTAGAGAATCTTAATTCAACCGCCAGCTGTTTTAAGTGAGGTGTATTTTTTTTTTCACTAAATCATCAAATCATGCTTATTTTACTGCTGTACGTGAAACTTACATTAATCTTCTGTTGAAATGGGGTCCGATGAGACACGCGGATTGCATTAACAGTGATTTGTGTACATTCGTCCCACAAGACACTGTTATATTTTACATGCTTGTAGAAAATGCAATCCACAGTCATCTATAAAATATACCAAATCTGAACAATCCATAAATCATAGTCACACAAGCAATATTTAATAATGCTATAACTTTGCCTTTTATTTAATTTCCAAGGCTCTCTGAATTAACTTTCCTTAAAAGAGTCTCTGTGTGATCAGACACAACTAATACTATTTTCATATGGGATGTTAGTGCAGTTTTGGCTTTTGCTGTAGAGTAGCAGTCAATATTTAGCACAATGAGCTATATGCTCTATTTGATTTAGCGTTTTAAGCATGTCAGTTGTTTAATAGCCAACATCACACAAAAACGCAACAATTACTGGAAAGTAATTGATGGAAAAATGGAGCATGGTTGTAATTTATCTGTCCTTTCTTCTTTGACTGCAGAGGGCTTGTTGCCTTGTTCCATTAGCATTGTGTGTGTGTCTGTGTGTGTGTCTGTGTGTGTGTCTGTGTGTGTGTCTGTGTGTGTCTGTGTGTGTGTGTGTGTGTGTGTGTGTGTGTGTGTGTGTGTGTGTGTGTGTGTGTGTGTGTGTGTGTGTGTGTGTGTGTGTGTGTGTGTGTGTCTGTGTGTGTGTCTGTGTGTGTGTCTGTGTGTGTCTGTGTCTGTGTTACTGTTATGTAAGCTTGGGTAATTTGACTCTTCTGGCTGTCTGAATGCAGAGTAGAGGAACTGTCTATGACTCTGACAAAAACAGACGGTCAGCCCACTCTGACCCACAGACATTCAAATGCAGATGATTTGCACCACACTTTATTGAAGGAGGAAGGCTAGTACCATCTACACCAACTTCAATCATTGTTTTTATTCCTTTCTAACTGTCATTTTTCAACCAAGAACTCTCAGCCATGTCTGGACTGATCATAATGAGGGTGACGCAAACCTCAGACTGGCACTCGGGGTCTGAAGATGATGGTCTGGGATTATAAATCTCAGATTTCAGGATCTGAAATGGCTTTGCACTTTGCAAAGGCTGTATGGAAAAGGGTGGTGGGTTCAGAAAAATGAACCTCTCATGCAATGCGCTCCTCTTACTGGAATAGAGGAAAGTTTGGCCGCCGTCGGCAGCTGGGTGGAGAGGAGTCTATTGTTGCTGCTAGTGGCCCGCACAGAACAGAGGAGAGGGAATTGGAAAGAACGGTTGGTGTGTTTGTCCAGCTGATTCTTAGTTTTTCATCTGAGTCCCTCCATTTCGTTCAAGCCAAGCACTTTTCCATCCCTCAGAGCACACGCACGCCCTTGCACACTCCCACGCAGTGCTCTCACAGATTTAGGCTCTCTTTTTTATTGTTAGTGGATCATGTCCCCACAATGACGTTTGAAGCAAGTTGATGTCTACAGAACTTTCATTTTATACCGCCTGCTCTGGGCATATTTCCATTTGCCAACTCTGTAAATATCACAGGCGGTTTATAAAGGTGGAAACTAAATCTGCCCTTCCCTTTTTTTCTAATACCAGGTGCCCATTGCTGTGCATAGGAATCAGCTGACATTGTTGCCTCTCCTCTCCTCTCCTCTCCTCTCCTCTCCTCTCCTCTCCTCTCCTCTCCTCTCCTCTCCTCTCCTCTCCTCTCCTCTCCTCTCCTCTCCTTCCACTCACATTAACTTTCTATCTCCTCTCCTCTCCTTCCACTCACATTAACTTTCTATCTCCTCTCCTCTCCTTCCACTCACATTAACTTTCTATCCTGTTATTAACTCATAGATCAGGATTAGGAAGGAGTCTGTGTCAAGAAGTCAGTAACCACATTCTGAAAGAATTGTATTGTCAGTGTTTTTTGGTGCCAGAAATTGGTCAAATTTAGCCACATAATTGAATATTATGTCCCATTCTTATTGCTGTCCTTTTTCATCACATGTTTCTTTTTCTGTATTTGTTTTTTTTGTTTGTTTTTTTGTTTTTTTACCCAGAGGACCTCCATGGGATTATTCTGTCTGTGGGATAGTTGAATCATACTTTTCTTCTTATTATAATGTTTAAATGAAAAAAGATTCCTGAACTAATTCCTGGCCTTTTAATCAGTAATTAATTGTTGATGAGGATGATTGCGATTTGAAAAAAAAAAAAAAATGGCTAAGATACATGTGAATAATTCTGCTATTAACATTCACATGTGAATAAATGAATTTAATTAGATTGATCCCAGTGCTGCAGAAATGTATGCCTGGAAGCTTGTTACACAAAGTTATGCATAAAGTATGACATACTGATTACCGATAAGCAAACATACTAATGGGATAGTTTCAGGATTGAAAGGGTTCTCATTTAATAGTGTATTGTTTCTCCTCAGTTACGCTGTCAGAAAATCAATTTGGAGTTCTCGCTTGACAAGTTAGCAGGATGTATTGCTGAGGGTGCTGCAGGCAAATAATAGATTTAGGCTATTGAGAATTTGGTTCAAAGAATGGGATTTAGTGTTTTAGCAATTCAGAAAAAACTGTAATAAAATGAGGAACAAAGAGACACATTACACATTACATAGTGGCAGGTCTATTAGTTGTTGGTTATGAAAGTATCCAATAGTGTGCAAAACTGCAATGAGCTTGCAATGCAACAAGCTTTCGATGAACAAAAACAGCATTTTGTGCATTACTGAGTGGATGCGGCGCTGACTAACTTACACACCAAGTGGCCAGTGCGTTCATGCACTCAACAGAAATGTCTGTGATTGGCTAGTCAAAACATGATGTAAATAGAAACCTTTGATGCTCTTGATGCATAGAGCGCTTAAGAAAGCAGCCGCCTGTCAGCAGGTACCAAGTTCCCGGTGCTTAGTGTAACTGTTACTACAGAAATGCTGGTATTGTTACATTTTTTTAAATTGCAGTATTCACTTGGTTCCAAAGTACCCATACTTTTGACAGAACTATGTCGGACATAATGTGGGGGAAGTTGTCCAGGCTGTCTGGGTATGGTTCAAACCTGTTTAAAAGATCTGTTGTGGTTTTCCCCTCATCATGCTTAAGTTTGAGTCACTGTGGAGAATTTCATAGAACAGTCAAAACCTGGGACACTTTAGTCTGAAATGTTTATGAGAAGAAACAGGTTTCCAAGGCATCATAACATCATTTGCAATGATGTTAAACAAATTTGAAAGATCTTTAGACATAACTAAGCAAAGTTTTAATGAGTACTATGCTTATTTCCCAGCAGAATTGGAATCATACAAAAGTGGCATTTTACAGATTCATTTACTTGCATCCACTCCTTTTAGATGCCATTTTTATACTTTCAACCAACCACCAAGTCACATGCACAGGACTGTGGGATATTATGGGCAGCAAAGTTATGTCTATAAAAATGACCAGAGGAGGGCATCTTAGTAGACAGGATGTTACTAACATTGAGATTAACTTCTTGTGCAACACCAGATGCTTTATGGTATACATTTAGTATAGTATAATCTTTTTTTTTTTACTTATACTAAGCAAGGATGTATTAAATTGATTAACTGTGACAGCAAAGACATTTATAATCTTACATAAGATTTCTATTTCAAATAAATGCTGTTCTTTTTAACTTTCAATTCATCAAATAACCCTGAAAAAAAACTCACGTTATCCACATAAATATTAAGGGTTAGGGTTAGGGTTAGGGTTAGGGTTAGGGTTTTCAACATTGATAATAATACAAATCTTAAGCACAAAATCAGCATTGAATGATTTCTAAAGGATCATGTGACACTGAAGACTGGAGTACTGGTTGCTGAAAATTAAGCTTTGCCATCACAAGAAGAAATTACTATTTAAAATGCATTACAATAGAAAATAGTTCTTTTAAATTGTAATAATATTTCCCAGTATTACAGTTTTTACTGTATTTTTTATGAGAGGCTTTGGTGAGAGGCTTCTTTTAAAAACATTAACATATACTTACCGATCCCAAACTTTTGAACGGTAGTACAGTATAATATTTTAGACTAAATATATACCGAGTTGGCTCCTGACAATATCCATTTCATTTATTAAATTTTAAAAAGTTTGTTTACTGAAGCTGCAGAGGTTATTTTTCATGGTGCTTGTGATGAATGACTTTTAAAGAGTTCTGTGTCAGAGGAGCATGGAGTCTGAATTATGTTTGTGTTTCGAGCCTGATCCCTGCTCCCAGGCGTGTGCTTTTCATTTGACTTTAGTTCAGCTACTGAGGAAGAGCTCTTATGTGCCTTTTCCGCTGCACTGGAATTTAGCAACATCTTGTTGACGCATAAAAGGATGTCTAAACTGTAACCCTGGAGTCATATAATTTGTTATATACCCATCTTTAGATTTCCTGTCATTGCCTGAGGTTTCTTCCTGTCACAAGATGGCCTCAATTTGTAGGCTTCATGGAACTAGATCAAGTCCACCTGGTGAAGTCTAATTTCAAGATTCTTCCAGATGTAAGAATGATCTGTTTTTTTTTTAATGGATTCTGTGAACTCAGGCTGACTGAGAGATTGGACGTTTTCCATGAAGCCGTAGGTGGAAGGAAGAAAGATCTACAGTAGGTGTATGTTCTGGAGATATTTTTTGAGGTCAGTGTGAAGGATGTCCTAGGGGTCCTGCTCATCCAACTCGACTCAGTGGATTTCATGAGACCAGAAAATAAAAACTTAAAAGCGAAAAAGAGCGGTCAAGAGAGAGAGATTGAGCTACAGAGAGAATCTTTGCAAGCAGGGTCTTGGGCAGGATTTTATAATCACCAAGGTCCCAAATTTGAGCTAATTAGGGGGGTTGGGGGCCAGGGTCCCCCTATGCAAATTTTATTTCTCTGATCTACATATGTGCATTTCAAGAAGTTTGAAGGCCAAAAAATGGATACGAAAATAGCTTTAAAACCATGTCATGATCTATTTATCATTTCTAAATGAAGTATTGCATTATTTACAAACCAGTTATTTAGAAGTTGTCAGTGGTTCATAAGATCACTTAGGTGTAAGTAAATGATTAATAAACTATTTAAATGTACATTCATACATCTTATTATTTTAATTATTTTCATTATTTTTCCCATGATTGACAGCTATTCCACTCCTCTTTGCCCTACAACCATTAGCAACTAAAACACACCACACACCAAGATCATACACCACTCGTAGAACACACATATAAAACTGGTCAAACATGTGCCACATCTGAGGGCCTGTTTACACCTGGTCACTTCATGCATTTTCTCAGATTGAATAGCTTTCTGATTGTGAAAAGACCAGGTGTAAATAACCTCAGAAACGCATTTGAGACGGATTTAAATTCGATCACTCAAACTACTTCAGGAGGTGGTCTGAGTCAAAACTGAACAAGTCTAAATGCCTCTGGTTGTTGAAGCCACATACTGTATGTAAATTTTACTCCTCCCAACAATGCTAAAAAAATAAACAGGTGAGAGCTTGTTATAGGCTATATGTCATGTGATACAGTGGTCAGATATTGCTAAAAAAAACTGTGGGGTGGTTCGCTTGAGGTGTGAAAGGAATCCTACTCAATGGACCAAATGGTATTAATTCCTAACCGGAAATTTGCTATAAAAATAGCAGTAGTGTCTGATTCTGTGAGCGAGCACATTAGTTATCACAGTTGAAAACCAAAAGAGCACCTCTTCATCTTAAAATGTTGTGTAATTGCGCTTCTCTGTGCGAAAATGCTGTCGCGATGAAGCCTTGATTCCTGCTAGCTACATTACAATATTTGTATGTTTGATCCATGAATTTGCTGTAGAATTAATATGTAGTAAGAATGTAGTATATAATTTAACAGTGGGAATGACGGCTATATTCGTATAGTGTTTGAATGTGTCTCGGCAGTTACAAATAAAGCCACAATAAGCTCACGGAGCGAACTTGTCAATCATCTTGATGAATGACGCAGAGGAAACTCTGACCAAGAAGAGGACAGTTGCACTTGCATGTGACTTGCGTGAACACATTTTGGTACGCTTTGAAAGGTTGCTTGTGAAAGCCAACCGAACCAAGAAGAAAATGCAACATATTGTTATGTATGCAACATATGTAACAAGTTAAGTCCCTGTTTCGAAACAAAACAAACGATCTATAGGTGTGCAAAAGTGAGCGTTTGTTCATGTGTTCTAGGCATTGATCAGTCAAGTATAGCCTCTAATCTACAAAGGTGTTTTGAGTCTCCGCCTTTTTCAACAAGCATGACTTTCCAGACTGATCCAGGGTGGTTTAACTAGCTCAAACAGCATAGTCTGTTGAAGCACAAAATCAGTAACCCTCCCCTTGAACTTCAATCACAAGTGGTAATAGGAGGTGCATTTGAGAAGCTTTTTTGAGAAACAGGTTTCTTGTCGAAGTAGCCCAGGTTTGAAGCTGATGATTTCATTATTTGAAGAAGAATATGGGTGGAATGGGTGCCTATAAAAAATAGCATTCATTGTAAACATGTGGGAGTGATTGAACCTTCCACTGGGAGGTTGATAGATTTGATTTGGAAGCAAAAATAATGGAGAGTACAGAAATAAAGCAAGCACACTGAAATATGGGATTAAATAACATATAATCAACTTTTTTTTATAGTAGCTCAGCAACAGCAGCAGATAGTTTCAAAAGTTTCAGAGGAAGCTCAATGTGACCATTATTATTTTATTATTTTTACATACTATTATAGTATTTATTAATATTTTGGCTTTTATTTTTAAATTTTAAGTTTTCATTTTAATGGGTTTTTGTAATTTTATTAGTTTTTTTATAATTCTATTTAGCTTTTTTATTTTTATTTCAGTTTTAGTAGTTTTAGTATTTCGGTTAGTTGCCAAAGCGACTATATTTTTTATATTTTTAGTTTTCTTAACAACACTGAAGCTGACAGTAAATGTAAGGGCAACACAGGGTTGTGAGTCACATGCCAGGGGAGACTATGCCAAAATCAAACATTAAAATTGAACAAAAAAAATCTGTGAATGAGCCTCTTTATAGTCAGGAGCTATGCGCCTATCATTACATTTACCTAAAGGTGGTACATGAATTGCTCAAAATGGAACTGGAAAATGAATCTACACTGGACATAATAAAACGTACTCTACTTCATCATTTTAGATGTCCACTGGTTTGTTTAAATGTTTTAGTAATCTGATTCCATTTATAAAATGAATGGAAACACTTTCCGACGCAGACAGCTCAATTCAATTGACCATGTTTTGTTTTTCTCTCTCTCAGGGGCTTATTTATTACAATTCATGACCGCTCCCACATCTCCACACTACTTCAGAGCTGGCCAGAGAAGGACATTCGTGTGAGTTCTGCCCACTTACATCTACACCACCCTGTACTATTACACAATGTACCAGAACTCTCACTGTCAGACACAAATTAAAACTCCAGGGTTTCAACAATGCCAAAGACATTGATTCCAAATTTATATGACTTGTACCGTGAAAACGATGCCATAAAGTCATATTAATCTGCTCGTTAAGCATTTAAAAGTTATTAAGGTAATGATGTTGCACCCTGTAGGGCTTTGGCGTGTTGAGGAACAATGCGGGGTGGCATGAAATGAAGCAGTAAAAAGGTTAAAACACCTACTGCATCTGCATCACAATGTTAACGGGAAAAAACATGTTGTTCTTGCTTTGGGATCAATTGCGTCCGGTAATTGGATTGAATTACACAGCTTGTGCTGTTTTTTTTTAATTTGGTAGGTTATTGTGAATATGTGAAATGTGATTATAAAAGCAGAGAATCTGTTGTTACTGGAGGGTAGACTTACAAGCCAAACTAGCCTATCACAGATCTAGCTATAAATACATATGTTTAATCCAGGGCAAAAACATACAAATTCAGTGAAGAAAGTGATTTGATAATAAAATGCATAAATTAGATCAGAAAGCTTTGTAGGGTGAATTGAAAGTGTGGGCTGCTGTAGTGTCCAAAACAATATATACACACTTCCATTCAAAAAAACTGGGGTCAGTAAGATTTTATTAATGTTTTTAAAAGAAGACTCTTATGCTCACCAAGGCTACATTCATTTGATCTAAAATACTGTAAAAATAGTAAAACCTGTGATGTTAAAGCTGAATTTTCAGCATCATCATTACTCTAGTCTTCAGTGTCATAAGATTCATCAGAAATAATTCTAAAATGCTAATTTAGTGATCAAGAAGCATTTCTTATTATTATCAATGTTGAAAACAGTTGTGCTGTTTAATATCTTTTTGGAAATCATGAAAAAAAAAAAAAAAAAAAAAATCAGGATTCTCAGGTGTGACTGAAAATAACAAACTAAAGGTCCATGAAAACAGAAACTAACTGAACATAACTGTGACAATAAAAATCATTACGCCTATGGAGATTCCTCACAAAGATAGCAAGACCGTGTGTGTGTGTGTGTGTGTGTGTGTGTGTTATTAAAATATTACCAAAATCGTGGCTCCCTATAATGCATGCATGGCCAATATTTTTGCAAATGATTTGGCTTTTCATGTAGTCTCTTTCTGAATTTGCTGACTGTCTCAATAATTTGGTTGTATTTTTTTCTAGGCTGTAGTAGTGACAGATGGAGAGAGGATTCTGGGCCTAGGGGATTTGGGCTGCTATGGCATGGGCATCCCAGTGGGTAAACTGGCCCTCTACACCGCCTGTGGTGGAATGCCGCCTCAGCAGTGCCTGCCTGTTATGCTGGATGTGGGGACAGACAATGAGGTAGGCAGACATGTGGCACCACAGCCATCCAGACCGTGACAGCTGACACCCACTTGCCATCTTGCTTTCCTTGACATAATCAAAGACATAACTATTCATAGCAACCACATCCTCTTTCACGACTTTAATCCGCCAACTTGTTTGTTTTCACCGGTTGCAGTGTTGTAGCAGAATAACGTAGGTTACTGCTGCAGTAGCTGTAGGCTATGAATAGCCCTTTGAGTTCAGAAAAATGTAAATATAGCAAGCATAAAGTCTGTGTCATTCTCAACAGGGCTAAGGGTGTGGCACTGCAGAAATAGAAAACCACTGCCTCATCTACCAAGGCTTTGTGCCAGTGTCCACCTGGCACTCCCATTCTGTGCCAGAGCGGTGGCTAAGCCATGCCATCATAGATGCTGAATCTCAGATGGAGGGAGAAAGACAGAGTAAAGTGAGAAAAGAAGAGACTAAGAAAGTGTATGACTTTCAAGCCTTTGTGTTTTAGAGACACTTGTCTTTTTGTTGAAGTTATACAGTAGCTTATGTATACAGTACAACTGTAGGTCTCAAAATGACATTAACATTCATTTCAATTTAGTGGATTCATTTAATCTTTTATGGGCACAAAGTAATGGAGAAAAATTGCTGGGCCTAAGTCAAAAAATATATATTTCTGTCATGACAACTCTGAGAGTTTGGCATGGTAATGTGTATGACAATGTTAATGTGTTTGGTCTTGGCAGAATAGATCTGCTACGCTGCTACTGCTGCTGCTTTTTTTGCTGCTTTTGCAGAGCAAGTACGGAATTTGCCACTGCTTATACACACGACATGCTGCAATGAGCAAGCAAGACATGCTGCTGCTGTACAAGCATTCACGAATCGCCCCCTTAGCAGATCTATACAGGTGAAGCTGGAGAAGGAGGAGGGTTTGTGAAAGCATTCTGCAAACTGCTACGGCAAACAATAGGCAATCATTTGAAAGTTGAGCAGCAAGCTCATTGGCTACAAATACAGGGGGAACCAACAAGTTTGGAATAAATTAAAAAACAATTATCTCTTATGGTCACTAAGGCTATATTTATTTAATCAAAAATACAGTAAAAACAGTGATATTATTGCAATTTAAAAGAATTTGGCAAAGCTACATTTTCAGCAGCAGATTTCTGAAGGATCATGTGACACTGAAGACTGGAGGTAATGGCTGCTGAAAATTCAGCTTTGCCATCACAGGAATAAAATACATTTTAAAATATATTCAAATAGAAAAACAGTTATTTTAAATTGTAACAATATTTCACAATATTACTGTTTTTATTGTACAGTGAGGAAAATAAGTATTTGAACACCCTGCTATTTTGCAAGTTCTCCCACTTGGAAATCATGGAGGGGTCTGAAATTGTCATCGTAGGTGCATGTCCACTGTGAGAGACATAATCTAAAAAAAAAAATCCAGAAATCACAATATATGATTTTTTTAACTATTTATTTGTATGATACAGCTGCAAATAAGTATTTGAACACCTGTCTATCAGCTAGAATTCTGACCCTCAAAGACCTGTTAGTCTGCCTTTAAAATGTCCATCTCCACTCCATTTATTATCCTAAATTAGATGCACCTGTTTGAGGTCGTTAGCTGCATAAAGACACCTGTCCACTCCATACAATCAGTAAGAATCCAACTACTAACATGGCCAAGACCAAAGAGCTGTCCAAAGACACTAGAGACAAAATTGTACACCTCCACAAGGCTGGAAAGGGCTACGGGGAAATTGCCAAGCAGCTTGGTGAAAAAAGGTCCACTGTTGGAGCAATCATTAGAAAATGGAAGAAGCTAAACATGACTGTCAATCTCCCTCGGACTGGGGCTCCATGCAAGATCTCACCTCGTGGGGTCTCAATGATCCTAAGAAAGGTGAGAAATCAGCCCAGAACTACACGGGAGGAGCTGGTCAATGACCTGAAAAGAGCTGGGACCACCGTTTCCAAGGTTACTGTTGGTAATACACTAAGACGTCATGGTTTGAAATCATGCATGGCACGGAAGGTTCCCCTGCTTAAACCAGCACATGTCAAGGCCCGTCTTAAGTTTGCCAATGACCATTTGGATGATCCAGAGGAGTCATGGGAGAAAGTCATGTGGTCAGATGAGACCAAAATAGAACTTTTTGGTCATAATTCCACTAAACGTGTTTGGAGGAAGAAGAATGATGAGTACCATCCCAAGAACACCATCCCTACTGTGAAGCATGGGGGTGGTAGCATCATGCTTTGGGGGTGTTTTTCTGCACATGGGACAGGGCGACTGCACTGTATTAAGGAGAGGATGACCGGGGCCATGTATTGCGAGATTTTGGGGAACAACCTCCTTCCCTCAGTTAGAGCATTGAAGATGGGTCGAGGCTGGGTCTTCCAACATGACAATGACCCAAAGCACACAGCCAGGATAACCAAGGAGTGGCTCTGTAAGAAGCATATCAAGGTTCTGGCGTGGCCTAGCCAGTCTCCAGACCTAAACCCAATAGAGAATCTTTGGAGGGAGCTCAAACTCCATGTTTCTCAGCGACAGCCCAGAAACCTGACTGATCTAGAGAAGATCTGTGTGGAGGAGTGGGCCAAAATCCCTCCTGCAGTGTGTGCAAACCTGGTGAAAAACTACAGGAAACGTTTGACCTCTGTAATTGCAAACAAAGGCTACTGTACCAAATATTAACATTGATTTTCTCAGGTGTTCAAATACTTATTTGCAGCTGTATCATACAAATAAATAGTTAAAAAATCATACATTGTGATTTCTGGATTTTTTTTTTTAGATTATGTCTCTCACAGTGGACATGCACCTACGATGACAATTTCAGACCCCTCCATGATTTCTAAGTGGGAGAACTTGCAAAATAGCAGGGTGTTCAAATACTTATTTTCCTCACTGTATTTTTGGTGAACATAATGTTGATCAGCTTTGGTGAACATAATGTTGATCAGCTTTGGTGAACATAATGCTGATTACACACTGCACGATTTCAAAGTCATTAGATTGCTGTTCTCACACTACACGACTGTCTAGGGTACCATTTAATTGCTTTTGTGTGCACATTACACGACGGTTCGGCGACAACATTTCAATAAGAAGAATCGCAGACAACTCTGTCTGGCCTACAAACCAAACACACATGAGAACTGATACAGGAAATAATGTAAAATCACACATGAGAGGAGTTCCCGCGCGAAACTGGATTTCTTCTTTTAAAATGATTACGCAAGAAGCTTGTGGTCCAAGTTTTCTGTGCGCCGATTTGTAGCAAAGAAGAAAAAAGAAGCCATCAGAAGACATGCTTGCTGATGTTCTGTTGCAGGACTCCTCCCCCCTGAACTTGCCCTGTATCTTAGCTCTCTCACTGGCTGTAGGTCGTCGCCGATGTAATTTCCAGTCAAAATACATGACTCTGAGTCACAGACAGGTCCAAATATTAAGCATGCTAAATATTTTATGGGCATCGGCGCATCTCTTAGATCGCGTCTTTGATCATTCACACTACACGATTGTCACTCACGTGACTGAGCACCGATTTGCCTCAGATTTCAGGCATTTGTCAGTGATTTACACAAAACTGTCGGCAAGTAAAAATCAGGGATAAAATCGTGCAGTGTGTACTCGGCATAAGAGACTTCTCTCTCAAAAAAAAAAAAAAAAACTCAACTATCTTACCCAAAGCATCTTGCTTTAAATTCAAGGTATGCATGTATGTATATCTCAGTTAATATGAGGTCATATATCATGTCAACAATTCTTGCTTTTACACTAAAATTTAAAGTTTGTTAACTCATTTGACAGCTTCACACTCTTGTTGGTTCTGTACAAAAGCTCATAAATGAGTAAGAGGGTAAAAGCACATTAACACTGTTGTGTAACTGCTCTGAGTCAGTTTTCCCATTCGGTTCAGCTTCAGTATTGTGCAGGCCAGCTCCACATGTGTCTTCTGCTGCAATGCTAAATCCAGAGTGGCCAATCAGCGATTCAGCGTATCCTCAGGCATCAAAACACTTTAATGAGTTGACTCTAGATTTTGGGCCCCTGTCTCTGTCTGCATCCAAGTGTATTCAGCTGGAGGATTTTTTTTTTATTTATCATTTGTTGTGGTTTAACTTTATTTATTTGTTTATTTTGCACTGTCTGGGTTAATGTTGCATGCATGTGTTCATGTTAAAGAGTCTTCTGTCCCTCTAGAAGTCTAAAATTGAAAGACTTCTGCTGCACCATTTGGCCGACTTTGCATGAAGTCTGAGGTAATTAAGACCTCGTTTTCAGGATATTCTGAGGAGATGACAGATCTGATTGATGAACTCACTGCTTATACCCCCACAGCTGTGTGTGTGCGCGAGTTTTATAGGATTGTGCAGTCAGATGATAAAATTAGTGTTATTAAAGGATTAAGTCTACTGTTATTTCTAAAGGAGCAAGACGCCTACTGACTGGGGTCAGGCTGACTCCTTTCTTTCTGCCTCTCAGAGGGAGCTTGACAACTGCACCTGGGTCAGTTTTGACTCTCCAAACACAGCCTCTAACATCAATTCAGACAGTGAGGAATCTGATCCAGGATCAGCATAATTTATGGTTGCTTGATCCAGGCCCTGTACGCTCTGGTTAAACTCTAATCCGTAAAGAACGCTGTCTGTGGTCTGGCTGCTTGGGAAAGTTCAAGATGTGTAAATAACATGGAGGGGCTTTGCGCAAGTTTTTATGGATAGCTTAAGTGTGCTAATTGTTCATGTCAGCAAACTGGATTTCCTGTCAGATACTATTTGCTCCTTGTAATTGCAGTTGTTTGCACTCCAGTGAAAATATATACACTATTACATATGCTATCCTATTATGTTTAGGATTTTATACATATTATTTTTGTATAGTATTTAGATTATATTATAGTATTATATACTGAAATATATACTACTAAAATATTGTTTAAATATAAAATAATATATATTTTATTATAAAATATTGAACATTTTAAGTCAAATTTTCAAGGATATACATACAGTAATTCTAAAATAGTATAAGAACAACACATTAGTAAAATTTATTTTGAACATTATTATTATTATTATTTATATCTTATGAGGTTTTTGAGGAATTTAAATATTTTGTAGATTTATTTGTTCAGTAATAAATAGTATAAGAACACAGTATAATTAAAGCTGTTTATTAAGAACATATTATATTTGACGTATTAGGTTTTTGAGATTATATATGTGTGTGTGTATGTGTTATAATGAGATACATTTTGAAATGTGTGTATATATATTTGTTTAAAACAGTTGTTTTAATTTAAGTATTTACATGTATTTTAAGTATTTAATTAATTTGAATTCATTTAATTATAGATTGGGAGATAATCAGGCAGGATCTGAAAAAATCATAATCTGGGATCAAAATTTTGCTACGGATAGCTACACTTTCAACTAGTTACACCTTGATACAAGTAATCACTCCGTTAGCTGAGGACAGGTTCAGTAAATTTTGCAGCTGCACACACACAAACAGCCAAAGCAGTTTGCAATCAAACCCATGTAAACACTATTTGTGTAAACACCTCCGGTGAGTTTTTCTGGAGTATTGTGCCTTGTCTAAACAGTGCTATATTTCATGGAAATTTCTGAGCTCCTGTATACACAGACCTCCAGACAACAGATTATGATCGCTGATACCAAGTCTGTTGATGTGTCTGGTGTAAAAGGGGAATATGATCTCTGATGACGTCTCTTACACAACATCATTGAACTTCAGAGGCTCCTTCTGCTGATTGACAGCCTGTATACTCTGTCTAAACTGCTATCACCTCATGTGACCTCATCTACACGCATACACTCACATACTGAAAGGAAACCAAATGATGTCATCACAAACAAAGTGCTGTCTGTTTAGGTTGTGGGTGGCCTAGGCAAAGGGATCTCTCTCTCTCTCTCTCTCTCTCTCTCTCTCTCTCTCTCTCTCTCTCTCTCTCTCTCTCTCTCTCTCTCTCTCTCTCTCTCTCTCTCTCTCTGACACTCATTTTCTCATTCTTCTCTGACTGTGGCTAACAGACCCTGACTGTTCATGTGCCTTAATCTCACCTGAAAGACTAAATACACATACAGTTCACACACACAAAGCATAGTACATCAAAACCCAGTTAATCCCGAAGAGAAAAGGGCTTTCTCTCATCACCCACTGACCAATCAGTACTCGTATTCACTTCTGAGAAGCTGATCTAGGATCCAATTTTGTCCTGATTTTGCCAGAATTATCTCAGGTGGTTCCCTTTCAAGGAAACTTGCGTTGTGTCGAAGATGACACTTTGGGGAACGCCTCCAGCGTGATAGCGTCTGAAGCACGTGTGGAACTAGTCCAGTCTTGATTGGTGTTGCGTCATGACGTAGCGTGACGGTGTACACAGAAGCTACAAAGGGATGCCGGCACACAACAGTGTTAGCTTCTGCTCTTCAGCAAGCATTTTGTGTGACTTGTATAAGCATTCCTTATCAAAAAGAGTGAAAGTATGGTGAGTGAGAGGCAATATAGGCAGTATGCGTCTCCCTGTCTCAGATACATCACGGAAGGAGACACACCTTCGCTTTGTGTTATGTGACTTGGAGCGGAGCATGCACAGGCTCGAGGGTGCTGTCAGTGCGAACTGTGAGCTGCCACTGCTGCTCAGAACGCTCCGCTCCCACCTGGCCTTGTTCGATGAGACAGGCCAGGCTCGCGCTCCCCATGGTTCGGGATCCGTGTCCGACAAGGAAGTGTGGCGTTAACATTCATGGGGATCACAAATGGAGCTGCCTGGCGAGTTTGAGACGGCCTCTGCCCTTTCTCAGCTCTCAGCAGCCAGCTCCATTGTTCCCATTCAGGGATCGGAAGCCCGCTCTGCGGCTCTGCTCAGGATGAGAACCCGATGCTAGAATTATCTGGCTCTGAGGAGTTAGATGTTCTAAGCATCGAGGCAGGAGAATTAGAGTACTTGCCACCTCATTCCACTGCTTTTGAGGAGCTGCTGAAGGTTGTGAGGCAATGGCCTAGTTAAATATCATTTGGCCAACAGAAAAGCAGGAAGGGCAAAAGAAAAGTAAACTCGGTGAGCGCTTCCTGCAGGCTCGGTCACAGCCTTCATGTCGGAGTCTGCCTTTCTTTCCCGATCTATACACTGAGGTGTCATGATCGTGGAAAAGGCCGTTCTCATCGAGATTATCGAGCCCAACTGTTCATAATTATTCCTCCATCTTGGGCTCGAAAGAGAATGGCTATGGGGTGATGCCGTGGGTTGAAGAGTCTTTAGCATCATATCTCTCACCCAACACTTCATCATCCCTTAAGACTCCGACGCTGCCCACAAAACCCTGTCACACAACATCTGCATTGGTGGGCAAGGCATATATATAGCGGCAGGTCAGGCTGGTGCATGCCTGCATACGATTGACATTATGCAGGCATACCAGGCCAAATTATTAAAAGATATAGACGATAGCAGGAGGTCACCCTCAACAATATTAAAGACCTTTGTTGGAGCGGCAGACTTAGTGTCTCTCTGGGTCACTAAGGAGACGGCCCGTGCCATTGCTCGCTCCGTGGCAGCATTAGTGGCTGTAGAGAGGCATTTGTGGCTGAACTTGTCAAGCATTGGAGAGAAGGACAGGGTTTTCCTCCTCAATGCCCCGCTTTCGCCTTTGGCCGTAAATACAGTGGTCGAGAGGTTTCAGGAGGCGAAGCGACAGTCAGTCGAATTCAAACAGTTCATCCCCCTCCATCATTCCAGATTTCGGCAGCAGCTCCACCCATCAGCCACCAGCTTCTCACAACTGCATCAGCAGATGGAGAGTGTTGCCTCTCGAGCCCCCCTCAAAAAGCCTGGGGGTCAAAGCAGCACTCTCAACCGAAGTCTTCTAAGCTGAAGACAGATCTGAGGACTGGTCTGAGGACAGACTCATTCAGGTGAGGAAGGCTTCAGGAAAGAGGTCAGGACATTGTGCGCAGGCCTCTAAGGGCGGTCCCTCCAGTGACGGAGCGACAAGATCTCACTCCTCCACAGAGCCCTCAGGAAATCGATGTTTGCTTCCTGCCGCCTTGTGCACTTGGGGACGCATCGGTTTCCAGCAAATGCAAATCGCGGCCCTGTCGAGTTAGCTTCCTCAGATGAGGCCTGTAGAAAATAAAATTCGGTTGTTACCCTCCAGCCAGCCGCTTCAGGGTACCGAAACTATTTTACGCACAACACCTGAGGTCAGTCTTGAGAGACTGATCCCCCTAGTAGAATATGTAGAAGCTTGGAGGAGTCTTCACAGTATATCTCAGGGGGTCCTGCATACGGTGGAAAAGAGGTACAGAATTAAATTCTATAAATAGTATCGCCCGCCAAAATTCAGCGGGGTGGTCTACACTATTGTCAGGACACTATTAAGGCAAGGGCTGAGGCCTAAGGAATGGAGACTCCACCCCAAAACCGTGGAGCTAATTTGGAGGAAGTTCGACCGAGTGGAAGTGTATTTGTTCGCCTCTCAAGAGAACACACATTGCCCGCATTGGTTTTCCCTCACACATCCAGCTCCTCTGGGACTGGATGCCATGGTGTAGGTGTGGCCAAGGTGGCCTCTGTACGCATTTTCCACGATTGCTCTGCTTCCGGAAGTTCTAGAGAGGGTCCGTCGGGACGGGGTCAGTCTACTTCTGGTAGCCCCGTACTGGCCAACCGAGTATGGTTCTCAGACATCATAGCGCTTCTAGCAGGCCCCCCATGAGAGATTCCCATTAGGAGGGACCTTCTCTCTCAAGCCGGGGGCTCATCAAACCACCCTCGGCTGAAGCTGTGGAAGCTCTGGGTCTGGCCCCTGAGGGGGACCAACTCCTAAGTACTGGTCTCTCAGCCAAGGTTCTTGAGACAATCTTAAACTCTAGAGCTCCCTCTACGAGGAAACTTTAAGCCTTAAAGTGGAATGTGTTCACTTTATGGTGCAGAGAATGCCAATTGGACCCAGTTAACTGCCTAGTGGCTTCAGTGCAGGAGTTCCTCCAAAGCCATTTCTCTGATGGTCTTTCCCCATCCACACTTAAGGTCTATGTGGCGGCCATAGCTGCCTTCCACACGCCTTTAAATGGTGGCCCTCTGGGGAAACACCAACTAATCATTTGTTTCCTTCGTGGTTCTCAGAGGATGAGGCCTGTCGTCCAGGCCTGGGTTCCTGTGTGGGACCTGGCAGTGGTTCTTGAGGGGTTATCCCTGGCACCCTTCAAAACTCATTGATGAGTTGTCTGAGAAGTTTCTCTCTTTTAAAGTGGCCTTCCTGCTAGCCATTACATCCCTTAAAAGAGTGGGGGACCTCCAGGGTTTATCTGTTGCCCCCTCTTGCTTCGCTCCTGGGAGGGTAAAGGCCATTCTCCACCCTAGGCCGGGCTACATGCCCAAGGTGCCATCGGACCTGAGTTCCTGAGAACGACTTGCTTCGACCTATCAGAAGCTAATACTGTTGTGTGCCAGAGTTCCTTTGTAGTTTCTGTGTACACGTCACATGTGACGTCATGACACAACACCAATCGAGATTGTGACTTGTTCCATACATGCTTCAGATGCAATCACGTCTTCTTCGACGCAGCGTCTCGTTCCCTTCTCAGGGAACAAGGGTTACAGTCGTAACCTGAGATGATTTGTTTCTTCTGAGAACTTCAAGCACTTCACTTTCTGTGAGAGCAGGCACGTTTTGATATTTTATATATTATCTTAGTTGTAATCTGATGTATTCCTTTTTCAGATTAAAGAGCCTTATCTAATGTCAACAACTGACATATTTCCTACATTTTGTGAATATATATTTTACCAGAATACACTCACCTAAAGGATTATTAGGAACACCTGTTCAATTTCTCATTAATGCAATTATCTAATCAACCAATCACATGGCAGTTGCTTCAATGCATTTAGGGGTGTGGTCCTGGTCAAGACAATCTCCTGAACTCCAAACTGAATGTCAGAATGGGAAAGAAAGGTGATTTAAGCAATTTTGAGTGTGGCATGGTTGTTGGTGCCAGACGGGCCAGTCTGAGTATTTCACAATCTGCTCAGTTACTGGGATTTTCATGCACATCCATTTCTTGGGTTTACAAAGAATGGTGTGAAAAGGGAAAAACATCCAGTATGCGGCAGTCCTGTGGGCGAAAATGCCTTGTTGATGCTAGAGGTCAGAGGAGAATGGGCCGACTGATTCAAGCTGATAGAAGAGCAACTTTGACTGAAATAACCACTCGTTACAACCGAGGTATGCAGCAAAGCATTTGTGAAGCCACAACATGCACAACCTTGAGGCGGATGGGCTACAACAGCAGAAGACCCCACCGGGTACCACTCATCTCCACTACAAATAGGATAAAGAGGCTACAATTTGCACAAGCTCACCAAAATTGGACAGTTGAAGACTGGAAAAATGTTGCCTGGTCTGATGAGTCTCGATTTCTGTTGCGACATTCAGATGGTAGAGTCAGAATTTGGCGTAAACAGAATGAGAACATGGATCCATCATGCCTTGTTACCAATGTGCAGGCTGGTGGTGGTGGTGTAATGGTGTGGGGGATGTTTTCTTGGCACACTTTAGGCCCCTTAGTGCCAATTGGGCATCGTTTAAATGCCACGGCCTACCTGAGCATTGTTTCTGACCATGTCCATCCCTTTATGACCACCATGTACCCATCCTCTGATGGCTACTTCCAGCAGGATAATGCACCATGTCACAAAGCTCGAATCATTTCAAATTGGTTTCTTGAACATGACAATGAGTTCACTGTTCTAAAATGGCCCCCACAGTCACCATATCTCAACCCAATAGAGCATCTTTGGGATGTGGTGGAACGGGAGCTTCGTGCCCTGGATGTGCATCCCACAAATCTCCATCAACTGCAAGATGCTATCCTATCAATATGGGCCAACATTTCTAAAGAATGCTTTCAGCACCTTGTTTAATCAATGCCACGTAGAATTAAGGCAGTTCTGAAGGCGAAAGGGGGTCAAACACAGTATTAGTATGGTGTTCCAAATAATCCTTTAGGTGAGTGTACATTCTGGTGATTATCAAATGGCAAGAAGATCAAGAGATTACTGGGCGGAAATTTAATTTGGAAAAAAGTTTTGTGGATGTAGGAGTATGATGTTTCTGGATCTTTGTTGCTTCCGGAACCACGTTCATCAACCTGTCAGATTTTAGGTTAGACTTTCGGGTGGGGCTTTAATGGCATTCTTATTAATCTTTCATTTTTCTCTAATTTTGAACAGATTTATTTTTAATTTTTAGCAGCCATTATTTTCAATTATTCTAATATGCTTATTTGGTACTCAAGAAATGTTATGATACTTTTTTTCAGGATTCTAAATTTCAAAAATTGAATAAGGATTCAAAAATTATTAACTTAATTATCTTTTTTTTAATCAATTTAAAGCATTCTTGCTAAAAAAAAAAAAGAAAAGAAAAAGAAAAAAAAACAACAACATTAATTTCCTTCAAAAAAATAAATCTTTCGACCTTTCGAAATGTGGTGTAGTTTATGGTTAAAGTTAGTGATAGTGTCATGAATTGTTTGTTTGACAGAAGGTTCCAGGACCAACACAAGACATCCTGCTTGGCAAAATCCTGGCAATGACAAATAATACAGTTTTTGGTTTTGTCCTGGTGCAATCATCCTACAAATGGAGCGTGGGAAGGCCTTATTTTTTCTCCGCCCAATTGTTGGGATAGCTGGCAAAACATGTAACTTCTGAGGAGGGGTGGCAGTTTGATGTTTGTTTTGGTTCCTGACTGTGAGGTTCAGAGAAACTACTTTTATAGCGACTGTCTTGAGATTAAAAAACACAGTCACAACAAACCAGACCCTCTGGAAGTACATCCCATCCCACCGAGTGTGCACTTAGAAGTGCATTATGAACACACAATAAATCTGCCTGCAGTCACCATCTCATATCTCAGACTGCACTCTCTGTTTCCTCTCCCACACTGATGAATTCACCTACTGCCAGAAACCAGACAGTCCTCCCTTTTAATGGCACCTTTATGAGCGCAATTGCTGTGTAAAACTCTTAACCCTCTGGGGTTTTCTGGGCCCTGGAGGTGTTCTGACATGCGCTGACATTTGTGCTTATTTCTGTTACTTGTGACATTTTCATGGCTAAAGTCTGATTACACTGTATTCAGCACATACCTGTATTCTGCTACAATAATATGTCAGCAGTATGTATGTAAAAGTTTGTAGTTTTGAGATAATGACATTTATGCGTGGTTTGTGAAAAAACAAATTGTCATGTTGTTGACGTGAATGTTGAAGTCAGCAGGACTCATCAGTGGCATCTGGTCCCTGTAAAAAAAAAAATATCCAGCTGTGAACATGCTGATATTAAGTGAAACTATAGGGCTGCATGATTTTGGTAATACATTTTAGATTTTTCTGGTTAAAATTGCGATTTAAAATGTATAATACATATATATATAATTTGTAATTATACAAATTATATATATATGTAATTTCACTTAAAGTAATTTCACTTAAATTAAAATTAATAGGTCATTTTCATTGCCATTTAAGTGAAATTACTGAACTTAAATATTCAAGCTTGATAAAAATGAGAAAAAAAATTCTAGAAGAAAATTTCAGATGGCACTTAGAGGCTTTTGCATCTGAACTCTTCATATATATATATTCACTGCATTCACTGAATTATAGGTCATTTTCTGTCGCGTTTCAGAATGAACTTCACATTGAGAGAGACGGCAGAACGTGCATCATGTTTATTTTCTTTATTTTATGAAAAACACAACATTTTGTTTTTATTATGAGTGTACACAAATAAAAGAAGACATTTAACAGTTGATGTATTGAATGATGTATAACACTTATATGTTAAATCAACAGAGTATTTTGAGTCTCTTTTGCACTGATAAGAAAAAAAGCGAGCTGGTCATGCCGGCCCAGAGGGTTAAGGAGAAATCCAAAGAGGTGCTGGAAGAAAAATATCCCCTTAGTTCAATTTCAGACTTCCTGCATGATTTTTTTTTCTTCAGCTAGCATGTCAGCACAGTTCCGAAAAGTTTCTCATGAATTATGATCTTGCATTGTGAAACGGAAGAAGCAACAGATCTTTAAAGGTGCCTTGTGTAAAAATAAATAAATTCATACTCCACATTCCATACCAGATGGGGGCAGTATACCTCCAGAAAGTGAGTTGGTCTACTCTAGAGTATGAATATCTTCAAGCTACTCCCCTTCACCTTTACCAGTGAATATGTTCATATTCGTTTTGTTCATATTACATTTTTATTGTTAGTTTGAATTACATTAATTTGACAGACAGCATTCGCTGATGTTGACCAAGCTAGCGCCAACGTAACCAGAGCTTCCAACTCTCACGCATTAACCGTGAGACACACGCAAACACTTTTCACATGCTCTCACGCCACACATCAATTTTCTCACGCACAGAAAAATCACGAAGCAAAGAGGACACGGAGACCGACAGACTAGACAGAGCAGGTTAGTTATGATATAAAAAAATCTCAGCTCTCAGATTCTGTCAATTTTATTACGCAATTCAAACAATAAATACCGTTTTGGCGCTTGTAAATGTTACACGACAGATCCCTAGCGCATGTGAACCGATCATCTCTACTAGCTAATAGTAAAAAAATCACGAACACTGAAAGATACAGTAACATTAGGCTACAACTTACCAAAATGTATTCCTCATACATAATAAACCAATAGACCAATCAGTGTTTTTTATCAGCGTGAAGAGGTCAATAACACAGCTGGAGAACAATTATGTCAGATTTACCTCAGGAAAGCCATTTAATATACATAATATAGGTCACGTAGTTGGCAAGAAAAAAAGAGCAATAGAGATTGTGCTATGTGTACTATATTACAATACTGTATTTATGAACGTTATATACGTTTATCGAACAGCCTTCGATACATTTCTTTGTTATAACTTCCCGAAAATCTACACAAACATATAAAACAAACTTCTAACGAAATACTAACAGCATCTTACTTACCAATCCAAAAGAAATGTTGCAAGTTCGAAGTCAAACCTCATTTTTTTCATGTCCATTAGTTGTCTCCAGCGATGGAAAGCAGTGCCAATGTTTACTCTGGTTCTGTTCCTTTTTTATCAGATTTTATTTGAATGTAGTAGTGGGGCTGTAGGCTACTTTCCACACGATTGACATCAGGTTCAAGTACGCCCACAAGCCGTGCGAGTTATTCGTGTATTGCATGTTTGGCTGGTGGTTATGTTGCCGGCATACCGCCTCCCATGGCCGAAACTGGTATTACGACACCTGTCGGGCCGTGGCTAGTAATGCTAATGCTAATTCAGGTTGATATCTCTGCAGCACTATAACTTGACATTTTTTTAATGACATCATCGCCCTTATTTCTTCTCATTCTTTTGATGCGTGTAGCTCATTTTTTGGATATTTTTACCTCAATTTTTACACAAGGCACCTTTAAAGATTGGAGAAGCCTGCCATATGTCACCAGAGACAAGTCTGTCATTCACTGGAAAATTGAGTTATGAATTATGATGATCAAGAATTATGATGTCAAAAAAAGAAACATTGATGAATAAGATCAATAACATGAAATTAAAAATCTAACTATTTTCTAACTACATGTTGATCTTAAAGACAATCTCATAGAAACTTTAAGAGTTTTACTTTTTCAGTCCCAAGCAACTTTTTTCTTTTTCACTAGTCCTATCAGATTAAAAAAAAAATGCTTTTATCGGGACAGATCGGGCAGATCGTCAGAACTGATTATGACTGAAATTTTGTGCGCCATGTGGGAATGAGTTCTGATGAAAGCACTTCCTCTTTCACTGTGATCAAAACATTGAAAAGGCTCCAAAGTTGTTGCCATACGATGTTAAGTATGCACCACACATCAGAACTGCTGAGAGTGCTCTGTTAATCCATTTTCTTTTCTGGTTGACTGGCATGCTGACAGTGATGGGGCGCACAGAATTTTTATATGACGCTTGCGTTCTCTCTCAACTTCTTTTCTGTTTTTCCCATAGCGTTTGTGGCTCACAGTGTGATGTCTGCAGATCTGAACAAGAGCGACAGCTGCTAGACTTTCAAATTGAAAATGCAGTGTTTGTCCTCTTTCTGTCTCTTTTTACGATTTTATGCATTTCTCTTTCTCTTGTTCTCGGTCTGTGTTTCCTTAAGCACACGCAGGCACAAATAACTGTGAGAGGTTTATCCAGCTGCGGGGTAACCAGATTACCATATGTAAACTAATTAAAGAGGAGCTGTATACACAATAAACATTCACTTGTTGAGTTTTGATGGTATTTTATTTTTGGTTCTCATTTTTTCCACTGGTTAGAGAATGATGAATTGTCATGTCATGCTATTGTTTCTACTTGATGCCTGGGATTCTAAAAAGTGTGGTTAAAAACCTCTTATTTCTCTCTTTCCCTGTCGCAGGAACTCCTGAAGGACCCTCTGTACATTGGTCTGAGGCATAAAAGAGTACGTGGACAGGCCTATGATGAGCTGCTGGAGGAGTTTATGAAGGCCATCACAGACAGGTATAGTAAATCCACTGTACCCTTCCCTCAAAGCACATGCTTGCTTCCACAGGCCGCTGATGGAAATGCCTGGAGAGCATAGCTGAGCCATTGCGTTGCAGGAATGTGGGGTAAAGCGCATGCCTCTAGGTTTGTGGGCTCTGAGCGATGACTCCAGTGGCAGAGACCCGAACCGGATCACTGACTGCACGCCTCATCAGTTCTCTCCCCACATATCCTGCACTATATAGAGCCATGTGGTGATGTAATTCAGCCCATAACCAGCCCCCACTGGCTGGTTGATGGCTCTTCGGGCTCCATGATACTTAGAATTGTTCACGGTCTTGTGCCATTTTCTTTGATAGTCTTCAAAATGGCAGTTTGGGTTATTTGAGTATTGTCATTTTCTTTTTCGCCAGCTAATGGGAGAGAGAATGTCCATGCATAAAGCTCAGCTTTTAAAAGCATTGTTATATATCATATATATCATGGAGAATGAAACTTTGTGTTTTTAAAGGGGCCCTATTATGCTTTTTTTCACTTTTTCAACTGTAGTTAGTGTGTAATGTTGCTGTTTGAGCATAAAAAAGATCTGCAAGGTAACAAAGCTTAAAGTCCACTCTAAATGTAGATATTTTATTTAACAGAACTCACTTTCCAAGAACTACAACAAACGACTCGTTTGGACTACAACGTCTTTTATCCGGGTTTTGTGAAGTCACAATTTTACTCATTTAAATAATCCCCGCCAACGGAATACGCAAAAAAAGGTGCGAGGCCTGGTTGAGCTGCAATAGAGAAGACAGTGTTGTCGCTATGTCAAAGAGACGCTGTTTTGTCCACCCCGTTTCCAAACTCGGAGTGGTTTGAATTTATTTATACACTGTTCCTGAGTATTATAATCCCAACGTTTATCTGTGTGCTGCACATTTGACGGAAAACAGCTGCACTAATGCACAATAGCTTCTCCTGAAATGGATAATTTTCCAAATTGTCGGGACAATCTGTTGTTTTTGGATCACAGCTTGTACTATGTCTTATTATTTGTAGTTGCATTTTCTATTAACAGTTCCAATTATAAGTTTTATGTTGTTGCCACGATGTAAACAAAGGGCAAAGCTTTGCCTCCGCTCGCCTGCTAGCCAACAGTATTGTTGATATACTGTAGTATTTACTGTAGCTTTTGTAATGGTGTAATGGTGTATAATATTGTATCTAAAATGTAGAAGAAAATTACAAAAAAACAAACATACCACTCTGAAATATCCTGTTAAATCAGTGCTTGAAAAGTCCATGCATGAAATCCGTTCTGGACGATCCTCTTGTTTGTTAACATTCCTAAGTCTGAATCAGGCTTGAATTGGTTTGAAATTGACGCTATCCTCAATATTTACATCTGAGTAGAGCTCGCAGTTATGGTAAGGGACTCGAAATTTCCCGAACACGCGCTAAGCGGTGCCAATCACAATACACTGGGCCAGCTAACCAATCGGCAATATTCCGGAAGGAGGGGCTTCATTGAAACCGGAACTAAACAGTGTGTTCGGGCCAGACTGGGGAGCGAGGTACTGTAATAATGTAAAATATGTGAAAAATAATGTGTTTTTGAACAACCAAGCATGAAGGCATATTCTAGTACACCCCAAAAACAAAATCAAGACTCCATAAAAGGGCATAATAGGACCCCTTTAAGTCTTTATTAGTCGAATTTGTTAAAGCAAGCATTACTATTAACTTACTGATTACATATTTTAGCGTGTAGTTGCACTAATTGTGCTACGGACATGAATATAATCAATCAAGTTGTTTAGGAGGTGAGTGCTATTACTTATATTACTACTTAAGTCATTGTACTTTTGGGGGATGCAAAAATTTGAAGAAAATTCCCTTATACTTGCATTGAAGGAGAGACACAAACAGTATCTAGAGACCAGAATATCATAGGGCTTTTATGGTTGGCTCTTTTGGTCTGAAAGTGTAAGAAACCACCTAAAACCCCACAGAAACCAAGCAACCAACTAGCAATGCCATAGCAACCACCTAGAACATGGCGGCAAGTTTTGCACTGGTTAACACCATTAACATTTAAGAACCAGGGTCTTTGTCAAAGGTCTCTCTGTTACTTTAGGCTCTGGTGTGGCCTGGTTTGATGGAGGATGTCATAAGAACGTAGTGCCACACATGGCTGTATTTAAAGGAGAACTCAAAAACCCCAGTGTCTGATTTCCCTCCAGCTGGAAGAATATAGCCACGATTCTATAATAATGGGGTGGCCATGAAACTACAGGGAAAAGCGTCACTTTTCCTCAAAAGTGCAGAGTTAGTGGAAAATGAATATAGTGATTATAGGTTGCCGACTGACAAATGATTACAGTCCTGGGGATTTTTAATAAACTCCTTATAATTTTAAAAATCAGAGGCTAGATGCCTCAGGAAAATCCTGAAAAGGTTGCTGGATAAGTGCTAAATTTACATTACATTTACATTTAGCCAAATCAACTTACATTGCAATAAAGGGCCTTTTTTGGGGGGCCATTAGTTTGTACTTTTACTGGAAATCAAACCCATGACCATTCTCTTTCAGTGACATGAACAGTTCTAAACTTCTCTCTGTTTTAAATGTTTGAAGAAACTGCACACAACCGTCTATTGGTGGACTTGCAATCCAGTTGTTGTTGTTGTTGTTGTTGTTGTTTTTTCAGTGAAATGCAGGAATCTGGCTTTATTTCAATACATTTGATAACTATGACAAAAATAACTTTGGCAGTTTGAAATAAAATGTATAGATAAGACAAAGGAAAATCATTAAATGCACGGTATATTCTTTCAGACCATAAGTTTAACAGCCTGCAGGTGCTCTGTTTCCCATCAAGCCTTTTTGTGAGAGTGATGAAGAATAATGACACCAATCCCCATCAGGCCACTTATTGTGCCACAATGGCTTTAAGAAGAGGAACTAGAGCAGATAGTGGGCATAGATGCTCTTTGAGGTCTCTATTTTGTTTAAGGAGTGTAAAAAAAAACATTTAAAGAAACATCCAGAAAAAAGCTGCATTTTAGGATGCTGGGAGTATTTTTGCGGGGGGTTGTTATGCTTCTTTTATGATGTAGTTAATTCAAGAATAGATTTTTTTTTTTTTGCTTCTAAGGCTTTGTGTTGTGGTGCTGAAGTAGTTTGTGGGGGTTGACTTTGTTTTCCCACCCGCTCCCAGAACAGACTGAAAAGTATCTGTCTTCTTTAGCCCCTCTGTGTGCACCGGCACAATTCCCATGTCAAATTATTTCATTAGAGCTTGTTGCTTTTCACAGAGCTGTAGTGGTGACGGTGTTCCAGCTGTCGCTATGGTAACACGGGCCATCTTAGGGCACCGTTACGAAGCCATGTTAGGAAAAGTGATGGATGGGAATGTTGCTTGATTTTTCTATGCAGATGGGAATTGAGGAATGGGAATTTAAGGAGTGTTTTAATAGAAAGAGCAGCCTGCGAAGCCCCATGGGCCCCGTGGGAGCCGGTGTGTGCTGGAGAGGAGCACCGAATTCAGAGCTGCATGCTCACAGTGAGTGAATGTATTGCCTGCATGTCCCATTAAACCCTGACCTGATAATGATAACCCCATATAGGGCCTTCCTAACAAATTTCATTTCAGAAGTGCTTATGTGTAATGTTTAAATGAAACAGTAAGCTTTGCAAGCTTTTCTTTCAAAATTTCTTTCAGTTATTTTCTGATGTCAAACAAGTTTCCTCAAAAATATTAAGCAGTTTTCAACTTTGATGATGGGAAGAAATGTCGTTTTTGAGCACTTAAGAATTATTTCTGGAGATCATTTGAAGACTGGAGTAAGGATGCTTTTGAAAAATACTGTATATTAAGATAGAAAACAGTTATTTTAAGATGTAATTTTTTTACTGTTTTTGATCAAGTGAATGCAATTGGCGAGCATTAGAGACTTCAAAAACAAAAAAAATGTATATGAAATTAAATGCAAATGAGGTCATGCACATTTAAAAGACGCATTATTAGCTCCATATGGTTATTTTGGTGAATAAACACTCTTTCACTAACTTGGATTTATAAAGTTTTTGTGAAGTGAACTTTGTGCATGCCATGCACATACTTTTAGGATGAAATCTTTGCAAAAATTTTATTAATGAGGTCCTGGGTGTTAGTTTGAGATATTCACCCTTGGCATATGAAGAAGATGTGAGAGTTTATCAGTTTGACTTTACACCTTATAATGTGTGCAAACCTGTCTGGAATTCGACCTCAGAAAATGTGTTGGTATGTGTGTGTGTGCACGGATTTAAATCTTTTGTTGAACAGCTCTGTTTGGACAAGATTTTTACCATGACCTTTAATACGGAGGCCCGCGGGTTGCGCGGTAGGCATGCGGGGAAAAGAAAATCTCTGAAAGCGTGTCAGCACCACCAGCATCCTTAGACCCAATCTCAGCAAACGTCCTGAGTATGTGTGGTCAGTATGGGCCCAGCAGGATTATGCTAAACCTAAACCTAGTGGCTGGGTTTTTCATCTCTCTTTTCTCAACTCTAAGAATGTTGTTATGTCTGAGCAAACCACTTTATGAGAAATGCTTAATTCCCAACAGCCATGTTGTGTTCCTGTTAGTGTACAAAAGCAGAAGTGCTGCAGTGAGATCTGGTTGGTTAGCTTCAAATCTCAGTGCTTTATCAAAAGAAACTTTTTCCTGCACTTCTGTCTGGGGCAAATAATTTACCTTAGAGAGAAACAAGTAGTAAATCAACAGTGAATGAAACAAGAAGGCAGAAAGGGCCTTGGTGTAATGTGTTAGCGATGGTGTGGAGATGGGTTCAACAGTCTCTCATGGGCTCCAAGCTCATTTACTGCATTCCACTTTAAGAGTGATGGAGCCAAGCTTCCATCCTAAGATCATTTAGACTGAGACTGAAGTGTATTATGGTTTGTATAGAATTTGCTGGCTACAGTCTCCAGCTTCCATATGCCTGAAAAATTTATTTGGGAATTGTGAGATGTGGTGACCAAATGTCCTGGTTAAAACAGTAAAACCTGAGATCAAGTATCAGGAATTCAGTGTGAGAAAGTCGCCATAAGGAAAATGGATTAATAAACATAGTAAACAATGTCTTAATTAAATGCAGAAATACTTATAGTATTATTATTTTACTTAAAGTACTTTTGTGTTTTCTTAATTCACATTAGAATATATATAGATACATTTTTTTTAATTAAATTACAGCAGATACCTTGATTGTACTGTTTATGCTGTAAAGGCAGTACAACAAATAATACCATAATACATAAATATGTTTAATATGTAATTTATAAAAAACGTGTCTGGTTTAATAATCTACAAAGAATCCATTGTCACGGTACGGTTGTATAAGAAGCTCACGAAGACAAGAAAATAACAAAAACAGTCTTTAATTCAAAACCCGGAAACTGAATCACAACCATCTTAACATGGACGCAACATAAGAACGGACATAGAATGAAGGAGAACTCACGAGTTTAAATTTATGGATCAAACAAAGGGAACCAATGAGATAATTAAATAGACAACAGGTGAATAGAATGACTTATCAAACAAACTGAGAAACTAGGTCACAGGGGACAACAAAACACAACATACATGTTACATTCATAAAAATAGACTTCATTTTCTTTGATTTTTACAGTTCTTACTTAACTAAACCTGCAACAGTCTCACAAGTATGTATTTGCCACTTGCTTGTGCCATTTTCCAAGCACAGAGCACCAAGAAATTTCTTTCTAAAAGCAGCCTCGAAAGTTTTCTCATTCCCAGATGCTGATCTGTTGACTGAGATAACTTTTAGGACAGAACCAAAGCAAGTAGCCTGTTTGCAAAAAAACAAATTCATGCTTTTTCTCTTCCTAAAAGTATGGCACAGTTGTCACAGAGAGAGATTTAATATTGGCTCCTTTCAACACCCCAATGCTTTCTTCTCCTGTCTGGAGGTAAAGGCAAATGAGGGGAGACTGAGATCATGTAAGCTCTCAATGTGCTTGGGTGTGTCTGTCACTGTCTGGCCTGATTTTTGGTGGAGAGGACCAGTGGAGCTGATTCTCAGCCAGCTCTTTGTTTGAGTTTTACAACAGATGCAGAGGTGCATTATGGATCTGATTGAATGAGGCGCCAGAAAAAGACAACAAGCTTTGGTGAGATTGAGAGCACAATGCACCGAATGGGTGCTTTGTTTTGTCGGCTAGTTGTTTCTGCCTCATTCTGTCTCTTTCTCATGCACGTTTACCCAAAATAAACAACCATGAGAGCTATACTTAACTCTGTACCATCTCAGATATTAAATGGTATTAAGTTGGCAGAGATTTTCTTGTTCTAATGATAATCTTAATGTTTTTTTCGACCACTGTTGAGGTAGATCAGGAGGTTGTGATCTCGTTTTTCATCTTCATCCTCAGATGATGCGCTTCAGCAGATCAGAGAGCATGTTGGGATTATGACTCACTTTCTCTACGTCCAATTTAAATCTGCCAAAGTTCTCCAAATCCATGAGCAATTACTCTGTCAGTCTCTCTGGACTGCTTTCCTGCCTCGTCCTGTAGATATGTAAGAGTTTAGACTGCAGTTTGATTAGAAAGACATGTCCCCAGATCGGAGGTTTCTTGAAAACTTTAAAAGGGTTTCTGAGCTCATTAAACGTTGTTTACCTAGAGTGCTTTGGTACTGGAAAAAAACTTTAGGGCGTTTTTCTGTTTTTGCAGCATGTCTGACCACACAATACTGACCATTTTATATCATATAAAGGATAAGTTCACAAATAATGACATTTCTCTGCATTTACTCACCCTCATGTTTTTCTAAACCTGTATGACTTGCAATTACATTTTTGAAGAATACCATGGACACTTCTCCACATAAGGAAATTGAGTTACAAAATGACATGCAGTAGAAGCACTATTTAAAGTATCATAAAAATGTTTTAAATGATTTATTCCAAGTCTTCTGAAGTCTTATGATGGTTTTGTGTGAGAAGTATTCATAGAAATTTTTGACATCCACCCTAGCTTTCCTTTGGCCAATTTGTGAACGAATCATACGAGTCAAATACTTTCAGTGAATCAACTGATCTAGTTTGCAAAACCACTCAGATGTTTCATTGTGTCTTCTCTATTTATGATGTTGTTGACAGAAATAGAGAAACGGATGGATGCTTCAAGAGACAGCTGTCATTGTGAAAACCGTGATCAAATCCCTTTGTGTGTTTGAATGAAATGTATGCATGGCAGCTCTAGGCAGCAATGCAGATCTCTGTTCTTCTTGCATTAGGTTGAGTGACAGGCTGGCTTCCTACAGTTCCACACTGCAGTGTTTACCCAACCTATTTCCAATGCTTGGGTGTCTGGGACCTCTAATATTGCATCAAAATCTGATGGGGATCTCTGCCTTTTTCATTGGGAAGTCAGTTGGTTGCTCTATACTATTCTTTCAATTGTTCTGCTGACTGGATGTATAACATGAGAAACCACTGAATTGCCACTGTAGTTTTTCTCAAAGTTGCTGTTCTGAAGAGAGAAACGATTGTGTGTGTGCAGTTCATTGGCTATTGATTTTGAATAGCCATGTTTGAATGTTTTAGAGGCCACGGTGTTACCACATCATTAGCTAACTGATCATACAAGGGTTGTTGTATGTCCCCTGATCTTTGAGACTTGTGTTTGGCTGTGGAAACAACTACAAAGAAGCAATAACAGTCTCAGGCCCACACTGAGTAGGAAAAAACCCTTCGGGATTGAACCACTCCATCTATAATGGGCTTGAGGAGCAGTTGGATGGCCCCCTCTGCAGGCTGAAGTGGAGTGCATTAACTAGCAGCTTTATTTGAAATGATAAAAGAGTTATTTAAATGTTTAGCCTGTGATTTGGACAATTTTAATTTCCATTTTGTTAGGATTCTTTATACTTGTCTTTTGACTTTTGTAATTCCTTTGAAATTATCTTTCATTTTGTTGTGTTTCTTGAGTTCTGAAGAAATATATATTGATGTTTCTGTTATGCACAGGTATGGGGTGAACTGCCTTATCCAGTTTGAGGATTTTGCCAACACCAACGCCTTCCGTCTATTGAGTAAATACCGCAACAAGTACCTCACGTTCAATGATGACATCCAAGGTATGGGCACTAAAAGAGAATTTAGTTGCACACTTGTTTTTAGTCTCTCTTGCACTAAATGAAAGCACAGACAACACATACAGTATATGTTATGATTTAGGTCAATTAAAATGTCATAATGTTATGCTTAAGTCTGTAGTACAGTCAATTTGAGCAAATGCTGAAATCAATGATTGTAAGTTACTCATTCAGATCACATCTCTCACTCTGATTTTCCTTCATACTGTTGCTTAAACTCCTCTTATATTTATGGTTCAATAGCGAGACTGTGCTTATCTTGAGTCTATTTTCTACCATCCACCTCTCTCACAAAAAAAATCCTTTTTTTACATTATCATTGCAGACACATTCCAATCAGCAACTACAACACAATCTTATTGTTTGAAATTGAGTTTAACCATAGTTAACCATATGTGTCCACCTGAGTGGAAAAACGAACATAGCTGATCGGCCGAATCCAATTTATTCTAAATGGGAGCTGTTGACATTGGAGTGAGTTGTGATGTCAGTGCTCGTTTTATATTTCAAATACAATTTGCACATTTTCGATGTGTCCAGGCCAGTGGTTCTCAAACTTTTTTCCTCGAAGGTCCCCCATTGTCCAACATAATACAACATAATATTAGAATTTATTAATTTAATAAAGGCTGAGGCCCCACTGGTATAGGGGTTTTGCATTAACAAAAGTTTATTCGATTTAAGCTGTACTGTGTGTGTGTGTGTGTGTGTGTGTGTGTGTGTGTGTGTGTGTGTGTGTGTGTGTGTGTGTGTGTGTGTGTGTGTGTGTGTGTGTGTGTGTGTGTGTGTGTGTGTGTGTGTGTGTGTGTGTGTGTGTGTGTGTGTATAAATGGGCCATTCAGAAATAAAGTTTAGAATTGTTATTTATGCAATGTATGTAATTATTTTATTGACTGTGCATTGAAAGCAAGCTAGACTTCACTGAAGACAGCCACACTGCTGTACATTTAATAGACTCATCCCCAAATCAGCAGTTCTCTTGAGTTTTGAGTGGATTTATTCTTAGACAGGGTGAGAATCTGTTAACAGCTGCTTATCTCACTCCTTTGACAATTCCTCCAGAAATTCACCTCCATACAAACTCCACCTTGGTGTCTAGAATTGAGTTTCCAGAGTTGAGTCTCAAGCCTCAGCTCCTACTTTTATGTCCAGTTTTTCTTCTTACCACAGAGATTAGATAAACTCAGTGAAATATATTTATGTTTCCTGTCCCATAGGTACTGCCTCTGTGGCTGTGGCGGGACTGCTGGCTGCCCTTCGCATTACCATGAGCAAAATGTGCAACCATACCATCGTGTTTCAGGGTGCAGGGGAGGTGTGTGTGTGTGTTGGCTGCACAGATCCGCATATAACCGTTTTCAATGCCAATTGTTCCAGACAGTGTTTTGATGGTGGCTAACCCATTTTAATTCATATGGTGGTTCATCTTGTCTGTCAATAAAACTATTTTAAAAATGTATGAAATGATTATTTTAAGATGTATGGAATGGATTGATTATGGAGTCAAGCTGTGAGATTTTTATTGAATTATTGTGAATTTGAGTTGGCCTTTTTAGATCTGTATGTGAAATGTACATCTATTGATTTAACAGCATTTTTATGTTTTCAGGCTGCAATGGGCATAGCTGAGCTGATCATTATGGCGATGGAGAAGGAGGGGCTTCCTCGTGAGCAGTGTATAAAGAAAATCTGGATGGTGGACTCTAAAGGACTTATCGTTAAGGTGAGGTCATCATTAATGACAAGATATATTTTCATCAGTGTTGACGTTCACTGATGAACGTTCAGAAGTTCATCAGAGTTCAAAGAGCTTCTGTCTTCATCAGAAAAGATGGTAGAATTCAATAGATTATTTTGTTATTTCAAGCTTAACAGATCGTTTGGCCATGTTAGTTTAATAAAGACAAAGAAGTCAGGGAGGTTGTGATAATGATACTTTCATCCAAGTGATCTGTGGTACACCAGTTGCTCTCCACCTCCCTGGAACTCCTTGGAGTCAGAATCTTTCTCAAGGGCAGGATGGTGATGGAGGAGCTTTGTGATCTCTGCAGTTTTCTCATGCCTTGCTTCTTTCCGCTTCTCTGAAGCCTGGGGCTGTATCACTTAATGGCTCAGATCTTAAAAGGGAAGGCTGTCACCATTTGGATTAGATGCCGTTAAGCATGAAATAAAGGAAAATACTTTCCATTAACAGATTATATAAATACATTCATATAAATATATGAAGAATTTTTTTATTTTATTTTATTCTAGCCTTGCAGTTAGTTTTATGTTAGGTTATTATTTATCTGACATAATAGTTTCTTATCCAAAGAACATGGTATTGTCTCTTTTTATTGTTTTAAATTAATACTAGTGTGTATGACAAATAAGGCAAATCTAAAAAATGTGAATTTCATCAATAGTATATTGATGAAATAGTAATATATCAAACCAAATGCCATGTGCTAGACCGTTTGATGCTGGACCTTTTGTCAGTGCTAACTTGTCACTTTTCTGAGCCATTTCTGTGATTATTTTGTATTAGTAGCTGTGTGAAGGCAGTTCCTTTCACTAAGGTGTAGGTGTAGTTCATCACATTAAATATGGATGAGTTCCACTAACATTTGACAGCCATAAACAGTGTATATATATATTGCCTAATCATTAAAAATCAAACCAACTTTCATTCATTAAAATTAATGGCAGATATACAGATAAAAATGTATTTTTTTATACTTTATCTAATGCAATGACATTTATACTTTTAATGACAATGACATTTATACTATTTTAAAGTGTGACATTTTTAAGTGTGTATATTTTAGACACTGAGCAATGTTTTTATTGCCCATCTGGCAGATCATGCACACTTTGTTCTCTGTGTAGAGAATCTGTGTTCATTATGAAGTGCGGTGAGTTGTGCTATCGTATTTTCCTGATGCGCTTTAATTTTCTTTTTCTCTGACAATTGTTATCTCTCTGTCCCCCATTAAGGGTAGGGATCACCTCACCCACGAGAAAATGAGGTTTGCGCACGAGCATGTACAAATGAAGAAGCTTGAGGATGTTGTGAAGGAGCTGAAACCCACTGCTTTAATTGGTATACATGTACTGTAAATAAATATATTTACACTGCTGTTGCCCCAGCAGTCCCTATGAGAACTATTGGACTCAAATACTTCTCATCATCTCCACAGGGGTGGCAGCTATCACTGGTGCTTTCACAGAGGAGATAATCAAGGCAATGGCTTCCTTCAATAAGAGACCTATTATCTTCGCTCTAAGCAATCCCACCAGCAAGGCGGAGTGCACCGCTGAGCAGTGCTACACACTCACTGAGGTGCTTTTGAAGGAGTCGCATGTGTACATGTATGTCAGAAAATGAAAAATTTGGTTTAATTTTTGCTTCTTTTTTTTGTTTGTTTAATATTGCAGGGAAGGGGGATCTTTGCAAGCGGGAGCCCCTTTGATCCGGTAACCCTTCCCGATGGCCGGAAGTTTTACCCCGGTCAGGGCAACAACGCTTATGTGTTCCCTGGAGTGGGGCTGGGGGTCACCGCTTGTGCGATGAGACACATCTCTGAGGAGATTTTCCTCGTTACGGCTGAGGTGATCGAATCTCGCTTGCTCTTTTCTGTCTACCTAAATCTGTTTATACAAAGTTATCTGTTTCTGGAAACTTTCTCTCTAATCAAATTTTTTTAATAGTAATCTGTTGTCTCCATCTTTAACTCTCTCTTTCTTAGGGCTGGCTATTAATACACAGTTTCTGATTCGATTCAATACAGATTAACTAAAATCTCGAAACTATTTAAAATTATACAATGAACCTCTAACTGTACATTGCAAAAATATTCATTTAAAAACAACAACAGGGCTCAAACTATGATTTTGTTTGTTTAAAACAATTAAATAGTAGCGAACTTTCACTAAATATGGGTAAAAACGGCACATAACAGTAGCTGACAGCTGATATTTATCATAACAGTTTTGGTGGGTAAAAACTTACTTATCTGTCACAGCTCACTAAAGTTACACAAAATGGCACCAGCCAGATGACGATTTTTTTCAACAAACACGTTTGGAACAAATTTATCTATGTACAATATAAGATTTTTATTTTGTTACAATATAAGACATATTTCCTTATGTCTAGTGAGAGGAAAAGGCTTGCATGCCCTGAAATTTTGGATGCACATAAGGGTACGTTCACCTGACAACAGTGTACTTCTAAAAACGGAAAAGTTTTTCCTTTGCGTTTTTCGCGAACAGACGACACCATTGTCAAAACAATCCCCGTTCACACCGATCCGTGAAAACGACTAAAAACGCTGCATTATGCATGCCAGGCCAATAGTTGGCGATGTTAATTTGTAAAAAAAACACTACGCAATACTACGTAACTACGTAATATGCAAAAGCATGAGCGTTTTCACAAATTTGCGTTTTTGTAATTTAAACTGAGACGATAACGGTATCCTATTCAAAAACTTGCACTTTGAATCCCGTTTATAAGTTTGCGTTTTCAGGCCCCCAAAATAGCTTTGTCGTGTAAATGAATGGCCAAAACTGCTGAATTGTGTTGTGAATTAAAACCTCCCACTTAATATAGCCATAGAAGCTGGCGTGACGTTAAAAAAATTAAATAAAAAAACGTTTTAATTGCATCCAAAAGACATTTTTAAGGGTGAAAAATATATCATGAATATTAATGCTTAGGTTTCAAGAAAATAAAATATCACAACCAATATAACACAATCAATATTGTGTGCATATGTATATCCATCCTTGCATTCATAATCGGAAAATAACTTTTTTTCCCAGCCCTACTTTTTCTGTCCCTCTGTATTTATATGCTCGTAATAAACCATAAAATCCCATTTCAGTATGCGAACATCTCCCATTTTATTGCTGCAAGCAATGTCATCTTGTATGTTACTGAACTTATCTGTCAAGCTGTCCTCTCTGCTTCACCTGACATCAGCCAGACAGAGTTTTAGCCAGGTACTGTGAATGGTTGCATCAGACTGTGTAAACGAGAGCTTTTTTGAATGTCAATGAACCACTGCCCTGTTATGCTGGAAACAGACCATTGAAGCATAAAAAGGTTAGCCAAGGCCTTACGCACCCACACGTTAAATCAGCATGTGCCAATGAGGGAGATTTATCTCTTTAGAGCAGCTCAAAGTAGAATAATGTTCTCAGAGCGTGAGCGGGATCACTTCTCCTGCAGTCTGTGGACCACAGTGAAGCTGCTGTCTGGATATCTGAGCTTCAAACAGCATCCGGCAGCAGGGGGGAATGCTTAATATCTCTATCCCCGCTGGTCGTACTAGGCTTTTGTTTATTTCAGTAAGTTATGGTTCTGTGCTATCGAGTCAGGAAGGTCTATAATCACTAACTGCAGCAACCCAATGTGACCGGAAATGACAAAGTGGTGAACAAAACAAACCATCTGAGAGCAATAGAGGGAGAAATTGATGTAAATAAAGCAACTAAGATAACGATCAACCAGAACAATGGGCGAAGATGCCCAATGGTAGCTGAAGAATCTTGTTGTCTTTCTTGTGTAGTTCTAAATTGGAAAATTACAAAAGCTAATTGTGATTAATTATTCTGTGCTTGTTATTAGTGGTCAAGGTTGCAGTAACTCTAAATAGAGATAGAGATAAAAGGTTTGTTTGGGCTCTAGAAGTATTTACAAAGACAGCAATTATCTTGAGGGCAGCACAACATAGCACCACGACTGTGCTTTGGTTTTAGTTTAATTAAAGCTGCAAGTCCTAGACCTTCTGGCTATTATTTATCCAAGAGACCTGTTATTCTGCATCACACAGCATTGTTTATATACTACTATTCATATAATAGAATTTATTCATATTTTGAATTCGCTTTTTACATTTTTTTATTTATTTAGTAATTTTCTTATGTAATATTTATATTTCATTTCAGCCAGCATTGTTTATATACTACTATTCATATAATATAATTTATTCATATTTTGAATTCGCTTTTTACATTTTTTTATTTATTTAGTAATTTTCTTATGTAATATTTATATTTCATTTCAGCTTTATTTAAATTACTGAGATTTTTTTGTTTTAAATGTTAGTCTTATTTTTAGTTAACAACACAGGCCAGAGGCCGAAAAAATATCTAGCCAAAATAAATGGTTTAGTTATTATTTTAGTCTCTTGTTTGTTTGTTTGTTTGTTTGTTTGTTTGTTTTGGGGGTATGGGTCTGGCTGATCTCAGGCAAGAAAAAAAACACTTATTACTGCCTACACAATCCACATATGTAAGCAGTGGGAAAGCTGGGATGAATATTTGATGTAGGTCTATCAGAAAAACAAACAACAGAAGAATAATCAGGTTCATACTCTTTGTCCGTGTACACAAACGGTGTATATATTGTCCACATGTTAAGCCCATAATAATCACCAGTTTGTGCTGTGTTTATAGACTATAGCTGAACTGGTGACTGAGAAGGATCTTGCAGAGGGGCGTCTGTATCCTCCTCTCAAAAGCATCCAGGATGTTTCCTTCAAGCTGGCTGTTAAGGTGGGCTCGACTCTGTAACATCTCAAGCCACAGCCGTGATTCATGCATGCCGCTATTTACTAATCATTTTTATGTGCATCGTGACAGATTGTGGAGTACGCCTATAAACACAAAATGGCAACACTGCACCCGGAGCCGCACGATAAAGAGGCTTTTGTTCGTTCGCTCATCTACAGCACAGACTATGACGAGTTCGCGGTGGACTCGTACGGCTGGCCTGAGAATGCCATGAACGTCCAAACGTGCAAACTGTGACCACCCAAAATACACAGACCAGAATGAGATGTATAATATGACATTTCTGTTTTAAATGTGATTTATTGACAGGATTATGATTATAATCTGCAAACAGTACTGTAAACCAAAAATAGCCTTAATAAAAAATATCATTTATTGTAATTTTGTGAGAGAGTATGTTAATTATTACACTGTATGGAATTCTTTACAAATCACCATTGTCCATAAGTATGTACTTCAGGATGCATTAAGGAACATACAGCACTGCATGATCATACATATGAACAGTTCATGTTGGGCTATAAAAAGAACTGTGCTTTATAAAGCCATTCATTATCAAGCACCTTTCAAAAAGGTGCTAAAAGTGATATCTGGCACCAGATTTACAGTGAGGAAAATAAGTATTTGAACACCCTGCTATTTTGCAAGTTCTCCCACTTGGAAATCATGGAGGGGTCTGAAATTGTCTTCGTAGGTGCATGTCCACTGTGAGAGACATAATCTAAAAAAAAAAATCCAGAAATCACAATATATGATTTTTTAACTATTTATTTGTATGATAAAGCTGCAAATAAGTATTTGAACACCTGTCTATCAGCTAGAATTCTGACCCTCAAAGACCTGTTAGTCTGCCTTTAAAATGTCCACCTCCACTCCATTTATTATCCTAAATTAGATGCACCTGTTTGAGGTCGTTAGCTGCATAAAGACAGCTGTCCACCCCATACAATCAGTAAGAATCCAACTACTAACATGGCCAAGACCAAAGAGCTGTCCAAAGACACTAGAGACAAAATTGTACACCTCCACAAGGCTGGAAAGGGCTACGGGGAAATTGCCAGGCAGCTTGGTGAAAAAAGGTCCACTGTTGGAGCAATCATTAGAAAATGGAAGAAGCTAAACATGACTGTCAGTCTCCCTCGGACTGGGGCTCCATGCAAGATCTCACCTCGTGGGGTCTCAATGATCCTAAGAAAGGTGAGAAATCAGCCCAGAACTACACGGGAGGAGCTGGTCAATGACCTGAAAAGAGCTGGGACCACCGTTTCCAAGGTTACTGTTGGTAATACACTAAGACATCATGGTTTGAAATCATGCATGGCACGGAAGGTTCCCCTGCTTAAACCAGCACATGTCAAGGCCCGTCTTAAGTTTGCCAATGACCATTTGGATGATCCAGAGGAGTCATGGGAGAAAGTCATGTGGTCAGATGAGACCAAAATAGAACTTTTTGGTCATAATTCCACTAAACGTGTTTGGAGGAAGAAGAATGATGAGTACCATCCCAAGAACACCATCCCTACTGTGAAGCATGGGGGTGGTAGCATCATGCTTTGGGGGTGTTTTTCTGCACATGGGACAGGGCGACTGCACTGTATTAAGGAGAGGATGACCGGGGTCATGTATTGCGAGATTTTGGGGAACAACCTCCTTCCCTCAGTTAGAGCATCGAAGATGGGTCGAGGCTGGGTCTTCCAACATGACAATGACCCGAAGCACACAGCCAGGATAACCAAGGAGTGGCTCTGTAAGAAGCATATCAAGGTTCTGGCGTGGCCTAGCCAGTCTCCAGACCTAAACCCAATAGAGAATCTTTGGAGGGAGCTCAAACTCTGTGTTTCTCAGCGGCAGCCCAGAAACCTGACTGATCTAGAGAAGATCTGTGTGGAGGAGTGGGCCAAAATCCCTCCTGCAGTGTGTGCAAACCTGGTGAAAAACTACAGGAAACGTTTGACCGCTGTAATTGCAAACAAAGGCTACTGTACCAAATATTAACATTGATTTTCTCAGGTGTTCAAATACTTATTTGCAGCTGTATCATACAAATAAATAGGTAAAAAATCATACATTGTGATTTCTGGATTTTTTTTATTTAGATTATGTCTCTCACAGTGGACATGCACCTACGATGACAATTTCAGACCCCTCCATGATTTCTAAGTGGGAGAACTTGCAAAATAGCAGGGTGTTCAAATACTTATTTTCCTCACTGTATATAGAGATTTTTTTTCTCGTACACATTATTTTAACACCATAATCAACTAGATATTTCCATTGGAAATGAACAAATCCTGTAGCAGTTAGAAGCTGTTGAAGTGTTTGCCTTAAAAACAGGACTTCATGAGTCGTCATGACTGCCAGCTGAGTGCTTTATTGAGGCTTTATTATGCCATTTTTTTCTTATAATGTTTTACTGCTGATGATGATTTTTATTTTATTTTTTAATGTTTACATTTAAACCTGAAGAAAACCAAAGTCTGAATTTTTTTTTAAAAAAGAGGCTGAATTTAAAGTTACTATGTAACTTTTTTTTGTAACTGTCACTATGGCAAGTCTATTATACGTGTTTGTATTTTATACCTAGTGAGATGGTTTTCGCAGGAAATTGCGTACACGTCACTTGCCTGTGCATGTCTCGTCATATCTGAAATTGCCCCCTTTACCCTTAAATAAGACACTATTTGAGTGGCAAGCGATTTGTAGTAGTATTCGAAACCATAGTGGACATTATCAAGTGCACTCATTCAATCCCGTAATGCATCGCTATAATGAGTGTAGGACGGATGTACGCTCAGCGGCTAGAGAATACCCATAATGCACTGTGAGGCTTGTGTTGAATGAATTCCTGCGTCTGACCAGAAGATGGCGCCGACAACTGAATCATCCATCCATCCAAACCGCTGCCAATGTGGTTACAGCGTAATTTCATACAGGTATAAACTCCTTTTAAATTGATAATTTGTTTAATTATGGTTTATACATTCTAGTATCCATGTCAGGGTTCAAGATAAATCTTTTCATTACTACTGGAGCTGCCAGTTTGGTAAGTTTCAAATGATTATTAAACAGCAAGAACAAACTATGCAAAAGTGCCAGCCCAACAGGAACTCCGTGTCCGAATTCACTCACTCGATTTCATTAAAAGTGAACTGTAGGCTAGTAGTCGGCTAATGTAGGGAATAGTGACTGAGGGTATAGGGGGTGATTTTGAACACAGCTAAAATTAGCTCCAGCTACTTTTACACATGTAGCCTATGCTGTGGGAGTGGTATAGGTTAGTTGTCACAACGAGCGAGAAAGGTTGACATAGAGCATGTTAAACCTTGAACCTCTGACAATAACCCCGTTTAAAAAAAAAAAAAAAAAAAAAAAAAAACGGAGAGGAAAGGAGAGTCTTCTGGCAAAATGAGAACATAATAGAGCTCTTAATAAAACAAGAATCAACATTTGCTTGGCTTTCCGGAGATGGTGAGAACTGAGAGATTTGAAATGTAAGCAGATTTGAAACTCAATAGATCATTTGTCATATGGTGCTCTCTAACAGAGTTCATAGTGAAGCATTATCTACAGTATAAGGGTCATTTCATTATGTGTTGTTGTAGTGCTGTGCTGGAATTTATTTTCAAGGAAGTACCATGTCTATTAATGAGTATAGCTACAGTAACGTCTTCAACTGGTCAGCTTGAGATCCTTTCCATCTAAACTGGTTAAATCTCTTAAGCCTAGTGAATGTTTTATGAGCAGTAGATATAACCATGCACAGTCACGCAGAGCCCAAGCACAACCAAAACAATGTTCTTCCACAAAATGCATACAGTTTTGTTTTTTTAAGTACTAGGGAGCCAAAAGTTACATAGTGTAGCTTTAAGTTTCTAAAGTCACCCTTAATTTGTAGCCTTCCTAGTAATGGATCACAGATTTTGGAACAAGGTCGATTACATTTGTATCGGACGCATTGATGTAATCGTGCAAGCTGATGTGAGGTACAGGCTGTATGTTTTGTTACATATGCAAAGCTGTGGGGGCAGTGTTCGCTTTTTTCTGTGTTGTGTTGATTTTGGTGGGTTTTTTTTTTGTGAAAACAAAGTTACTGAAAAAAGTACCTTTAAAGCAGGTAATTTCACTCTGTAACAGGTAATAGTACAAAAACATTTCATATCAAGTTCTGTATGCAATGTTTGTCAAGATTACGCTTTGATAACATTTGTCAAATTAGCAATAAAATCTGGCAACAACAGTATAATACATTTTGTTTTTAACCTAATCAATCTACTGCACAGTGAAGCTTTCACTCTTTGCCCATCTCTAGCCCTATTTGGAAGGTCAAACAGAAGTCTATGATGGCTGATCTAACCATTACATGACTGCAGCAAACAGAGCACATTGTGTAATTTTCATCCATTTCCTGTCATCAATGTAAACACTCCCCTTGTCATACACCACTGCAGATTGGCCAGATAATACAGATATACACTTTAATTGGTAAAACGTATCATTTGTTCATTTGATAGCATCTGTGCAGTGGAGACCACTGAGTGAGAATCAGATCATTTCACTGCGTTTACCTTCACTGGGACTATATCTCAATTACTGTGCTGCTGGAACATGCTGTTCCTTTGGGAGAACCATCAAAAATTGTGGATTTCTGATGCTTCATAATTTAATTATAATTCAAGGCTGAATTCTTTGTACATTATATCATTCTCATATGATTTGCATGTTGATCATGTTTAATGAGAAGCAGATAAATGTTAAAGGAAATTTAAATAAAGATGAGGAACTTACATTGGAGAAGTCTACAGCCCTCTAAGGATTCTAATATAAAAGGCTTTGATTCATTTTTTAATATTCTCAAAGTAAGTCTGACACTGCCTGTCATTTCATATGATCTGGCACAGTTATTTCTTTATTACATTGATATAATCTAGAATACTTATTTTTCAAAGCAAATTTTGAAATGGTAAAAGATGCTTTTCTTGTTAGAGGAGAGTTGTTGTCTTTTTATGAGCTTTACTGTATGTATACTTTATGGTGCACTGATGTTGCTCCATACAAGTGTAACCAAGGTAACAATATGTGAACACTGCATGATAGCACCATTTGCTTTTCATTATTCCTCATTAATTTAAATAGGGACTAGGGAGTTTGCTTATGATGATAGTAGAATCATGCAAAGGAATATGATTAAATAGTTTTTTTTCTCATCCAAAAGAGTGATTTAACTGTGGTATGAGCACATTTTTCATAGATGGTAGGCTATTTTTTTTTCTTTCTTTTTTTCTTTTTCTTTTGTAGTTCAAACAGAATTGCAGAATTACCAAGGTCATGGGTTCGATTGTCAGGGAATGTATGAAATGATAAAATGCAATATGAGCAAATTTGAATAAAACGTGTCAGACAAATGTAAAATATAAATTATTATATAATATATTTCGAATGTCTTTAAATGTTTCCCTGATGTTCACAAGGTGGCTGCGCGCGCGCTGGTGCAAGTGGAGACACCATGTGCGCATTGTCTAGTATGATGAGGATGCTGAAGCCCACGAGGACCTTCCATGGACGTACAACTACTGTACGGTTGATGTTACCGTATTTCAGCACATTCTCGTCTATCGGAATGAAACGCGAATGATGAACGCCATGGTGGAGTTGGAACCAGTTGTTTGGAACTTTACGCTCAAATTAGACAACGGCACGCGCGCTAATGAGACAGCAGCAGGATATCCAGCCGATGACTATTATAATATTGTTCACGTCACGGAAACCAAAATCCTTCCTGCATTTATTGGATTTCTGTGCTCCACCGGGCTTGTTGGAAATGTTCTTGTTTTGGTCACTATTTTAAGGTGGGTTTAAAGGAAAGAGTCACTATTTTGCTTCTGTTTTTAATTTTTATTTTGCATTTGTTTATATATTTTAAATCCATTACTTCATGGCATGTTAAATAAGTTATTGCTTATGGAATATATAAACACTTCCCTGAAATTCCCCAGGCATAATTTCACAATAACCTTGAATGGTGTATAGCCTATACTGTATATGGTTTTCTCTTTCTACATAGATGAATGCCTGTGTAAAGGTAGTTAGTAAAGAAATATGCTAAATTCCTTATGGAATAAAAAGTAATGTGATCATAACGAATACTAAAGCATGTTTATGAAGGCTTAAGAATTTAGAGTTGTTTTTTTTTTAAATCATTATTGAAAGGATGTAATTTGATTTGATAGCTTGATTAATTGGAATTTGCCACTATATCTTACATTTAACATCTTGCTCAATTAATTTTATATGACAAGAATAGATCATTTCATTTTATTTAAAAAAATAATAATCTGTTTCATTTGCACAATCTCTGATTAAAGAAATATAAAATTTTATTTGCCACAGTTCTTTTACATTAGATCAATGAAATTGTCTCAATGATTTAATTCACGCAAAAAAACGTTTATCTTAATTTATTTATACCATGGTCTGTCTGAATACTAGATTCTGATTTGCTAGAGGAATTCCTCAGAGAATTTTCACTGTTTTGGTAGATGGATACCCTCAGAAAATAGCCATGACCCATCCTCATACTCCTGTCACTCACTTGTACCCTGTTTATTGCTGCTTGCAACTTGTCATGTTTCCCTCACATTTCCTGGTTGTTTCTTTAGCAGTTTCTCACCAAGGGACCACAGATCACAACAAGTTCTTTCTTGTATATTTTTGTAGGTCAGCCAAAAAGACAGTCCCAGATGTATATATGGGAAACTTGGCTGTGGCCGACCTGGTCCACGTGACCGTCATGCCGTTCCTCATTCACCAGTGGGCTCGTGGGGGGCACTGGGTGTTCGGCAGCACCCTCTGCACGATCATCACCTCTCTTGATAACTGCAACCAGGTGGCGTGCGCTGCAGTCATGACCGCTATGAGTCTTGACAGGTACGTGATCAGTGAAATAACAAAGTTTGAAAGGAAATCATTATTTCCAGATAGCTTTATTAAAATAAACATAATGTGTTTTTATTCATCAATAATAAAAAAAATTACAGCAATACTTTTTTTTTATGTCCTAATCAAAATGCTTTTATTGTCTCAATTGCATTGATGCACTGTAGTGCATTCATAGACCCTGGGCTGGACTGGGACACAAATTCAGGCATCTCACACTCATCCAGGCCATCCCTATCACCCACAACAACACATTTTTAAACCACGGACAACCCTATTTTTTTGTATGGCCATCACATACAAAAAGAGGTCTAAATCCATAGGCTGGGGCGATGCTAAATTATTAAAGGTTCTCTCTCTCTCGAACTACACCTTCACTTCCATTTTCCTTCTCTTCATTTTCTCTGATGTGTGTGTGTGTGTGTGTGTGTGTGCATGTTGAAGTGCCTTGAAACTCGCAGCCTGATGCTTAATCTCTTATTTAATCTCTTCTGAAAGCAACAGCTCAGGTTGAGTTCTTAGAAGAAGAGGAAAAGGAGATAGACAAATCTGAGGCAGACTGTCACATGGAGAAGTTGTTATAAGGGCTTTATCTATTTTTGAGTAACGAGATTTTGAGACAAAAGTTTGATTTCATATTTTGTTTTCTCTAGGCCTATGTTGGATTCTCAATGAAGTTAATGACTGAATAGTCACTGTTTTGTTAGTGCTACATTTGATAAAGGTTCATCAGGTTTTGATTAAGCTTCTCCAATGGGAATAGCATACAGTTTTTGAACTGTGGCTGGTAGTACAGTAATGTTTTTATGTAGCACATAAGTGCATTAGTGTTTCATTTAGAGCTGCTATACTGTAACATCACCACTAGAGGCCACTCTTACCACAATTATAGAGCAGGCCAGGCAAGGAAACTCATTATTCATTTGTGTAGCACATTTGAGAACAGTGATGAAATGAACAAATGACAACAGGAAATTATAACCTGAGATGCATTAGCAATTGCAATCAGTCGCAAAACCCCCCCCCCAAAAAACAACAACCTTAGAGCAGCCTCAAACTGTTTCAAAATGAATAAAAATAGGACTTTAAGTTCTTGACTGTCTATAAACACTACAGTATTGAAAGACAAACCAATTCTATGCTGATATACATACAGTATAATAAGGGTCTTGCCTATTTTGTGCTTCTTTGGCTCAGTAAGGATGTTCTCTTGTTATATGAACATTTAAAAAAAAAATATTCAAACCCTCATTTATTATTTTATTCATTTATTCATTAATTTATTCAAACCCTCTCAGAATTATAATGGATCATTTTGAGGAAGAACTTACTAGACCAGGAATGTGTTATTTCGACACGTAGCTGCGGTTGACGGTCCATGAACACCCTAATTTCTCGCAATGCAGCATTTGCAGTAGACTCTGTTTCCTCCTTTGTTTTAAAGAGGTTTATTTTGGGGTTTGAGAAGATAATATTAAATTAATGCCAAAGCACATCTTGGCACAAGATGATTTAACACCAAGCTCATTCCCAGCTGCTTTTTCTATCAGCAATGGTGTAATGGGAAATGGTGAATGGGAAACATTTTTAAATTTTGTCTCTCATAAATGTCAGCCAACTAATTAAATGATAAAATGACACATTTTCAGTGTGAAAATACTCATAAGAGGGGTAAAATCTTTATTGTTTATTCATTTATGTGCTCCAGATACCTGGCCCTTGTTCATCCTTTTCGCCTGTTGAGTCTCAGGACCAGATCCAGGACGATCCGAATTAACCTGTTTGTGTGGGCGGCCTCCTTCATCATGGTTCTGCCAGCCTGGGTTCATGCCAAAGTGATCCGCTTCAGAGACGGGCTGGAGAGCTGTTCCCTTAACCTGGTCTCTCATAAAGAGTTGCTCTGGTAAATGCTTCTGCTTGTGTACTTTTGTATAGCCTTCTGCACAGGTCTTATTTTTATTGTCATAGTTTTAGAATTAGAATTTTGTTCTTCTGTCACTCTATTGTCATAAAATCTTCTATTGAAAAGTGCTAAGGGACAAATGCAGCAATAAATATGTGTTTTCGAGTGTGTCCCACAGAACTTTGCAACAAAGCCATTTTTTCCCCCCAGAATAGCATGTTTTTTTTGTTTTTTTTTAAAGTTATTTTGTTATCTGCTGTGAGCGCTCTCATTCAACATAGTGGCACATAGGTTCATAGACACTCAAAAGCAACATAAAACCTTTTCAGTCTTTTCAGTCAGTACTTTTTCCACTTCACCAGAAAATTGCCTTTATAGAAGACTGATGCTCAGAGGAATCCATCCTTCTTGTTTAATTAGACTAAGTGAATTAAACTAAGAGAGGGGATATAAAGGCTTTAAAGCTTTTCTCACATGACTGACATCACGTGTCCTCATATATCTACAGGTACACACTCTACCAGACTGTGACTTCCTTCTTCCTGCCATTACCTCTGATTCTCATCTGCTACATACTGATCCTCTGCTACTCCTGGAGAATGTATCGCAAGAACAAAAAGGCTCACAGGTGAATTTAAAGTCATTACAGCCAGTGTGTGATATCAGACTGTCAAAGCTACAAATGTAATTGCTTTTGTTCTTACACTGGTTCCATTAGTTAATATTTAATTCGCCATCCATAAAGAGAATATCTTCCGCAAAGTGAATATGAATTCGTTTTTCTTGTGTGTTGTTGTCAGATGTAGCAGGTTGTCCCCTTTGAGAATGATCCTGCTCATGGAAATGTTTTCATTTTAGATTGACAGTACATACTGATTTTATGGCTAAACCATTATTTATACTGTAAGAATTTTCTATTAAAAATATCCTAGGTTCAATACAATGTTTTCTTTTTTTTCTTCTTTTTTTTTAACAATAATGCACTTAAGAGTGGACGTAAATGCGGACAGTTTTTGGTGGATTTAAAAGCAGAAACTGTAAAAAAAATTTTGCTGTGCATTGTTAATTTACATATTAAAGGGATAGTCCACCTAAAATTGAAAATTCTGTCAGCATATAATCACCCTCATGTCATTCCAAATCTGTATGCATTTCTTTTTTTCTGCTGAACACAAAGAAGTGAATTTGAAGAATGTTAATAACCAAATAGATTTTTGTTCATACAATTGAAGTCAATGGGAATAAAAGTCACACAGGTTTAGCATGACATGGGTGTGAGTAAATGATGACAGGATTTTTATTTTTCAGTGGACTATTCTTTTAACTGTAATTACCATATTTAGGATTTTAGATTAGAACATGTAACCACCATGAACCTGGATTTAAGGTTCGGCTAAATACTGTACGACCCAAAACTGCATTCTCTGCTTTCTCTCAGGTATAACACCAGCCTGCCTCGGGAGCGCGTGGTCCGCCTCACTAAAATGGTCCTGGTTCTGGTAGCGGTGTTCCTGGTCAGTGTTGGGCCGTACCACATCTTGCAGCTGGTTAACCTGAGCGTACCTCGGCCCTCTTTAGCATACCACACCTGCTACTACATGTCCGTGTGCCTGAGCTACGCCGCCAGCAGCATAAACCCCTTCATCTACATTCTGCTGAGCGGACACTTCCGCCACAGGCTGGTCTGTCGGGATACACCCAGCATGCCAAGTGTGGAACGGGAGATCCAGGCCCCCCGCTCCAGTTTTTAAGCTGAATTCACACTGAAACACAAGTAGCACTGTAAACGGATGAAGCCTTTGTTGGTTTTATGCAAAGCACGTTGCGGAAACATTTCTATTTGTTTTCTTTTCTTAGATTTTATTTGTTGGGACTGGAGGGATTTCATATAGGAGGCATGGGGTGTTTGATATGTGCATGTATTCTTGTCTTGCACCTTTTATAGACCTATATTGTAAATGTGCTGTTATTTATTATTTTTTTGTGGTGTCTTGGCTCCCTCTACTGTTTAGTTGAGTAATTCACTCCAGTATCCATCCATCCATTACAAAAAATGCTGGGTTTTTCAACACATCCATCCATCCATCCATCCAATCAGGCCTATTAACCTTCAAACTATCTTCAAAACTTAAAAAAAATCTTTAACAAGCCAACTTTCAAATTTCACTCAGAAGTCCTCATCTCTGGAGAGAAAAAAAAAAAAGATGATTATGATAATTATAATAACTGTTTAGGGCATAAAGTATACCTCATTGTGGTCTTTTACTATATAATATGGATGTTTTCAGGTTTTAATCTTTATTGTGCTGTATGTGACATTTTAATTTTTTTATATTTTATTATCTTGTGAAAGTTTTATTGTATTATCAATGGGTTTTTATTAATTTGGCATTGTTTAGTAAAGATTGCTTTGCACCGTACAGAATGTATCAAGGCATGTGAGCATGTTTTCATTCATCTTGTGTGAGTGCATTCACTGTAAAAAAAAAGTTTCTGCCTTAATTTTTTAAGTACAATCAACTTGGATGTTTAAGTACTTAAAAAATGCTTGAAAATTGTGAGATTTCTAAACAATGCGAAAACATAAGTTGTCATAACATTTTCAGTGTATATTATCATTGTTACATACAAGCAAAATCAATATTGCTCGTGACAAAAGGTTGCTGTTGTACAGAAATCCTTTAAGGACATTTAGGATTGTCTGGTGTGTAAACTGGACATCACAATGAAGTGGCGGGCAGCTCTAAAGAGTGAGGTCACTGACCAGACAGAGATGCAGGGATCCGTTGGCAGCCCAGCTCCCAGAGTGGAATCAATTCTCCAACCAGACCAGAGACAGACAGGGACCGGGACTGACCTAAAGCATGCCTGGCGGCAATGGCTGGAAACTCACCCCCATGCTCTCTCTCTCTCTCTCTCTCTCTCTCATACCTTCTATGGCCTAGTAAACCAGCCAGAGGCAAAATACCATCTAATGTGTTAAAATACTTGTCAATATTAGTGTTTCAGTGTCAACATAGCTTATTGAGACCATGCATTACAATAATACTATTCAATACATTAATATAAGTCACAAACTGTGCTATTGGCTTTGTCAGTGATTCCAGTGCAGCAATAGAGATTCTGCCTGGGTAGGAAGTAAAGTAAAAGTACACCTTCTTTGTTTCTATCTCTGTTAAAGCACATTATACAAAGTCTTCACCCTGTATTTTCCGCATCACATCATTTTTCCCTTTCTCAAACTTTGAATCATCCTTCTGGTCTCTGAGCGTGGTGACTGACTATTGCTGCTAATCTGACATTGTTTGACCTTGTTTGTGACTTGCTTCATATGGCACTGGCCTTGTTACTCACACCTCAACAGTTCGGCTGCCAGTTTGTGTCATGTTTTTCACACCAAGGCTTTTGTTTTTACATCTGTTATTTTATTTTGACAGTTCATTAATTGTATGAGTTATTAAAATGTCTGATATTATGAGTATTTTCTTTTAATTTGTTAAAATTTTGATTGCACAGTCAATTTTCCCTCATTTATTTGTGGCACAATTATAAGTTGTATGATTGGTAGAAGAAGATTAGTAGAAAACTTTGTTTTGCAGTAGTGGAAGTGTACAGATGACAAGTGAAACCATATTCCTTTATATGTAAAACAGAAAATGCCTCTAGCCTACATATACCCCCATCTCAAAAGCTGGACATACAATATAGGCCTATCCCAAAAGTAGTTTAATTGTTCACCAGTAGAGGGCATGTGCTGACAATTTTCCCATAGTTTGCAGATGTTTTTTTTTTTTTTTTTTTTTTTTACAAACGAGGCAAAATAGGCCTACGCAATATTTAGTGAATCAGTTCAACATGTTTATATATAGTCCTAGGCCTAAGTCTAATGTATGCAAGACCAAATCATATTTCTCTCTGTGCACATTTATGCACTTATATCCTTTTATTATTTTTGGCCTACTGTTAATTACAAATGACACGGTTCCCTGGAATAGCTAGCCTACCTGATTGTCGAATGACCGCTGAACTGGATATGTCATTGTTGTCGTTGATGACAACGCTGGACCTACTTTCATGCGTCTTAATTCTCCGAGATCTATATTAATTTAGTAACTTAATATAACTTAATATTAATAACTTAATATGTCATGTCCGTGTATTTTTTTATTTTTTTTTATCGTGATATTCGCAAACGAGATAAATACAGCAAACCATCATTATTTCAAAATAGGACTTCAGCTTCCATTTCTGCATCCTTTCTAGTGTCGCGTCACGTGCCAGACTTTGTGTATTTCTTTCTTAAATGCGAATATTACACTGGCAAATTTAAAGAAATTATTATGTAACGGTACTTAATTAGAAGAGCTAATTAAAAAAATTATAATAATAATCAAGACATGCCTAATCCTTGATCATTCGCTTATTCAATTACATTTCCACGATTAAATTTAACACCAGTCTTTAAGGAGGTAAAACAATTTGGCACTGACAGTTTCGCACTCTGATAAATGACCTCGGTTATTTCATCGTGTTTATGTAAGATTAATATTCCCGGACGTGTCTGTACATGGTGAAACCTGTGAGGAGATCAGCACAGGTTTTCGCCTGTGAGGCAATGGTGCGCGCAGGTTTTCCCGACAGCCTGTTGTTTCGCGGGCGGGTACCACGCGCAGAAACCAAGCGTGAATCAAAGGCCTGACAACTTCTTTGTTAATTGGAACAGGCTTCTCGCTATGTGTGCAGCGAGGGTGCTGAAAAGCCTGAGATACAAAATGACAAGTGTGAGCACGAAGTATAGTCGCGTTTAATTACATTTTCTTTCTCCCTTGAAAGTTGGAAGCCGCTCTGTGCTCGTTTGTGATGCATTTCAAGTTGTAATTGACGAAATAACTCGCAACTGCAGTATTTCTTCAGGTTGGCCGAGGTGCCTTTGTGTTTGTGGAATCAATGTGGGACTGCCTGCCTCACAGGTATAGAGTAAAAACCATAAATATGGTCAATTTGACTAAGAGATTTGAACTCATTGTTGCATTGCGTTGTATGCTTACACACTGTAGGCCTAACAACTGTGTGGAAGAGCCTCTGCACATGGCCTCAGCTGAAACACTGGACATCTAGCTGAGGTAAGTGAGCAGTTTATTTATTTTGGGTGTCCATCCAAATTAAGAGCACTTTCCCATATAGTCCCTAACTCCTAAAATGTTTTTTAAGGGGCATATTTCCCACTGGAATTACATTTTTAAGGGTATTTTAACAATATAGCTGTAAAGCACACAGCATGCCAATCAACACCAAATAAAAAAAGTATTGTAAGTAATTGACAAGATATCACAGGGCCCTATAGACAAATTTTTTTTAAGAATCCCTTTTAGTTTTTATTCCTTAATACACTTCATATTGTCTCCAAGACACACGAGAATGGACCTCATTGGTTCTCGCACATCAAGCAACCATGCTCGAGCTTCCGTTTATCACAACTGATGTGTCCGTTGATGAATTTTAATATGTGAATAAAAGCCTAAATTCAATCTGTTCATCATATAAAGCAATTGTGTCTCTTCAGAAAATTTGGACTAAACCACTCATTTCATATGGATTAGTTTTATGATCTCTTTATGAACTTTTTAAAGCGTCAGATTGGTGGTTGCGTAGCTGTCAATGGAGGGACAGAAATTGCTCAGATTTTATTAAAAATATCTTCATTTGTGTTTTGAAGATTAATGAACGTCTTACAGGTTTGGAAGACATGAGGGTGTAAATGATAAAAGAATTTAAATTTTTGGGTGATCTAACCCTAAGTCTTAAAGGGATAGTTCACCCAGAAATGAAAATACTGGCATCATTTACCCACCCTCATGTTGTTACAAACCTGTATGACCTTTTTTTTTTTTTTTTTGTGGAACACAAAGGGAAATATACACACAAACAGTGAGACATTTCTCAAAATATATTTTTATGTTCCACTGAACGATGCCAGTCATACACGTTTGGAGCGACATCAGGGTGAGTAAATAATGACGCTTTAATGACCACTTTTTAATTTTGGGGTGAAGTATCCCTTTAAAATATATTTTTAAGGATTATTATAAGTATTAATTAGATGCCTTTTTATTTTAATATTGATTTAGTGCAAAAAATATCATGAAGATATAGGGCTCCAAGGCTGTTTCTTCCACATAAGAACTCATCTCAGTTTGTGTGAGGTAACCGTGATGTTTAGTGGACCAAAAATGTTTATTCGACTGAGTTGTTATTTGACTATGTAAAAGCATGGTGCACATTGCACATTTCCTGCTCCCACAACCTCGGCACATGCTTGTGTGACTTGTGCTGATTATACAGCCTCCACAACTCCAGATGGATCAACACATGCTGAAAATGCGACAAACTAAGACGCAGTTCTCCGTCTGACCTCAATCTATCACTTCAGTTTGCCTGTATAAATGTCAGCGTGCTTCCACTCTCAGACTCAGTGAGAAAAATGTAATCATGTTGTCATCTCATACGTCGTTTTAACAGCCTCATCAGAGTTTGTTTGCATGTTAATTGAATCAGTGTGGGTGGGCATTGTTTTAACCTGTTGTCACGTATCTTGTCGAAACGCTTTTGCCATGGGCACACTTGCCTGGTATAGTTAAGTCTAATGCCCTTTAGTATAATAAGACTTGTTTACAGGTGGAGTGTTTTTTGGGTAAAGGCCCGTTCACACCCAGGATGATAACTATAATAATAAAGACTATAACGATAATAGCACAGAGGAACAATATTGCTAGAATCACCAGAACCATTTTGTTCGAGGTGACGATGAAAAAAACAATCATAGCCCATCCTGCTTTAAAGAGCTCGAGCATTTAAAGCAGTAGACGACCTAACTGCAGTGTGTGCTTATAATAAATTGAACATTATCATGCATTGCTAATGCTAATGTAGTTATCGTTAGTGATCTCTGTTATATTGGACTGATCTAGCTTTGTAACAGTTTAGGATGTACATGATCACAAATTAACTTTAGAAGCAGATTAAAAGACAAAGGGCGCAGAAATCACCTGTACCGAACACGAGCCGGGTCGCTTTAATGGTTTTTGAAATGATTACATGCATTCTAATGGAGGACATTAACATGCATGTGTTAGAAACAATAGATCCCTCATTGTTCCTCAAAGCTGAAATTCAGTGCAAAATGATTGACTGCCAAGTTTTGTGAACATCAAAGCTTTTCTAATATAATTTCCCCTAACCAGAAACCCCATTAAATTAACATGCATTTTGAATCTTTTGCCCAATAAGTTGCTTAATGAATTGTGAGAGGCATTGACAATGGTCAGGGCCTCACATTAATGTCAGAATTAGACATTTAAAATATTGTGTGTGTGTGTGTTGTCCATTTTGAGTCCATCGTGCTGAGATGTGATGTGTGTGATACGAGTGAGGTCTCCAGTGCTCTTCATGCCCCGTTAATAACCTGGCCAGCTTTGATGTGACGGTGTGGAGCGAGGTGGCTCTTTCTCTGCATCACTTGTGGCATGTAAATCCAGCCAGCATTTTATCTCCTTACCTGCTGCTCAAGGGGCAACTGGATTTGCTCTGGCTTCCTGTATATGCACTCTGTTGTAGCGTGAGTCAGAAGATGTCACCTACCCGACGGGCCACTCACAACGCTTTGGGAAGAATGTGAATCTGTGTGCATTTGCTTTTCTGTTCATTTGATAATACTGCCTGTCTGTGTATGACATTCAATTATAGCTTAAACATGAATTTTAACGTTGGTAATGTTCTATTTCTGAAGGGCTTGTAGTACTGCAGGTCTAGCTTGTTTGTACGCAAGCCTGCTTCTGCCTATAAAAGACTTTATTTATTTTTCGCAATTAGAGTGCAATTGTGTGTTATATAAATCAAATCTTCCAATGTGACTTTGTCTCATATGACTTGTATGTCTCGCAATTGCATATTTATATCAGGCGGTGTGATGTCTCTCAATTTTTACTGTCTCGTCATTTCTACTGTTTCTTGTAATTTCTAATATAAAATAATCTTTATATTTTGCAGTTGTGTCTTTGTCTCACAATTTTGGCTTTGTTTCTCACAATGTGACTATATATCAGTTGCAATTTTATTTCTCTATATTTCGACTTTGTCAGTGCTTTTGCGTTCTCGCGCAATTTCTTTTGCGTTCCCCCGAGAAACTTTGCGTTCACTCTCCAAGAGCTCAAAAGGTTCTGTGAGCAAATGCAAAGTTTCTTGGGGGAACGCAAAATGTCTTGCGAACCAAGGCAAAGTTTTTCGGGGGAACCTAAAGGTTTTCGAGCGAGCACAAAGTTACTTTAAGTATTCCGTACAAATGCTTGTCTGTTCACATAAAGTATAAATTGTTTTGAATCGTGTTTAAATGCATGATGTAAGTTATGATGTATGCAATTGCACAATTGTTATTGGGAATTAGTATTTCTTCTCTAATGTGAATGAAACCCAAGTTAAGCTTTGGTTCATCACATCAGTCATTTCGTTCGTTGACCAGTTCCGGCCAAAGCATATCTTATGCAATCATACAGTGGCAAAACTGAACTCCAGTGTGCATTTGGTTGGTTAAAAACACATTTGTTGTCTTGTGCTAATCCAGAGAGAGCACGTCTGATCGCCCTCTTGACCTTGAAATGAATGGCTGCCCAAACCAGTCCCTGCTACACATTATCATTTAAATGGCCCAAGGAGAAGGTTAGGTCAGCTCATTTGATGTTGAAATGCAAACAGAGATCAAAGGAGAGAACTCGCAGTGGCCTATATTTACAGTAGTCGGTCTTGGATTGGTGTGTTCGGTGGCTGAGGTGGAGTGTATTGTCTGTGTGTATGAGTTTTGTAGGAGGGAAGAGCACATTGTCTATTTGTTCTGCTTGGTCCTCATGGGTAGATAGCTCATTAACCATTGTGGCCTGGCACAATAGCCAAGAGCGCCGGCTGTATGGGTACAACAAGTCCTGCACAATACCTGTAAACAGCCAGCGGCTTAATTGAAAAAGGCCCCTGGGATCACCAGGGTGTCATAACAATAATAGGCTTGTATAGGTGCATAATATCAAAATTGCAGAGGCCTATTGATGGAGAGTACGTGTGTGTGTGTGATTGTGGTTTCTCAGTGAAACTGTGTTTTATTGAAACATGGTGTTCTTATCTGTTTGCTCCAGTTCCAGCTTTGGCACCACACACCTCCAACCATCACCTTAGACGAGTAAAGGCTGAAAGATCCAAGAGAAGAGGATGGAAAGGTCAACAATGTATGGTTATAAAAGTAATCCAATTAGATGAGACTAGTTCTGTCAGCAGGGACTTGGTCGTACAATATTATATTGATATCTCATGATATGATATTGCCTTTCTTTTTAGTTGGTGTAGTAAATATTCTTTAGCTGCATGAAATTATTTAACAATCATGTATTGGTGTTTCCAATAAATAAGAGTATAAGTGCACTATATAATCTTTTCTTCTGTGGCAGACCACTAAGTTCTTTCTTGCTCCTCTGAGGAGTTAATTCGCAAATGCCCTTGGTGACACCCACCAGCTTTTCCAGAGGGGGATGTGTGATAGAGCGGTTGGTTGCTCGTTTCTGGGTCGTCCAGCTAAAGATGACCCGGGGCAACAGGACTGGACAGAGATATCACAGGCCATGACCAGAGGCACTGGTAAACTGAGGCAGGTCTTTGGCCCAGCAGTGCCACCTCACATTTAAGTAAAGTCCATGTGATAGACCCAGCTACAGAGATTGCAAGTTATTGGGTCTGAATGGTGCTAATACGCTGGGCTGGTTGGATGCGGGTTGGAACTCTGGTGTCCCACTAATCCTAGCCGGGAGAATCATAAAAGGTTAGAAGTTAAGGCTTTCATTGTGGAATGTTCTGCGGTAATAGGATCTGAAGGTCTTCCCTGTATAGTCCTTCAACATGAAGACCGTAAGAATAATAGACTGAAGAGAGGAGATAATTGCCTCAATGCCTGTAACACTTTGCTCAGAGCAGGTAAAGGAGAATATATATGGTACGATGGTGGAACTCTTCGAGTAAACATAACTTTTTTGTTTGTATGTTCTGTCTCATTAAGCAATGAGTAGGCCATTTTATTTATTTCTACTTAAAACCGCAATCCAGCACTAGACAAGGTAGTTCATCCCAAGAAGTTGCTGTTGAATTGGATTAGTGTCTGTTAAGTGATAAATATTTGGATCTATTTTGTTAGTAACAATAAAAAACAAAACAACCAAAAACAACAATTTAGGACTAACTATGTGCAGACCAGTTTTCCCAATGTATAGACCCAAATTAAAGCTGGTGTCCCATTCAATTATGTCCCCGGGACATGTCCCCTTTAGGCTCCTTTTTTTTGAGGGATCGCCCCACAGTGCTAATTGGGTCTCGTCTCGCACCAGGTTGATTGGACTTGACACTTAGTGCAGGGAGAGAGAGCTCCAAAATTCACTGGAGCAAAGAGAGGAGAAAAAACAATCAAAATTGAATTACTGACCAGTAAATTTGCTAATTATAGTCCATTAGCCCGAGCACAGAGAAGGTGTGAAGACAATCCAGAGCCACACGCCTCAATGACTGACACTTTGACCCAGATTACCCAGAGGGTGTTTAATATGCAAACTAAATGTGTGTGTACTATGGCACTTTTTAATTTTAACAAAGTATTAGAAAAGATTACCCTGCAATTCATAAAATGACCACAGTCCTTACATTAGTGCACTGTTTGTAACAATGTGTGTTTGTGTGTGTGTATACATAGTTTATTTGATAAAAAATACAGTGAAATAGTAATATTGTAAAAATATCATTACAACTTAGTGTTTTTAATGTAATATATTTTAAAATTATTGCTGTAATGGCAAAGCTGAATTTTCAGCAGCCATTACTCGTCTTCAGTGTCACATGATCCTTCAGAAATCTGTCTAATAAGCTGATTTTGTGCTAAAAAAAAATCGTATTATTAATGTTGAAAAGAGGTGTGCTGCTTAATATTTTGAACAATTTAAACTATATTAAGCAACACAAATATTAATGTTCTTCAAGTTCCTGTCTTCATTTTGAACAATATATCTAATGCTTAATTTTTTTAAAAAAAACCTAATTTATATATTTTCAATTGCCTAAATTGTCCTAAACTTTTGGGACTACACTACATTGAAGTAATAAAGGAGAAGTTCAAGTTCAATATCATGTTGAATTCCATCACAGGAAAACCGCAAAATGGACATTTGTCTCATATACAGTATGTGTCTCATTCTCTCTTCAGGATTATAGAATAACTCTCAAAGCTTTTACAACAGTAAGGTCATTTTTTGAAGCTTCCAAAGTGCAAATGACAGTAGTGCCTTATAAAGAGGTTGGTCTATGTTTTTAAGTAGGCTTTTTTCACCCTTCCTACCATCATTCTTTCACTGTCACTTATTTGTTTTGCCCTGTCTGTGAGTTGAACCATTCAGGGATGAACCAGGTCATATTATCTTGTGATCTAGAGGAGTAGAAAGATGGATATTCCCACATAAGGTCACTATACATGACACCAGCACTTTAGAGGTCTGTTCTGGTGTGATCTTTTGTTCTGCTCCTGACACTCACCTCTTCTCCTAGAAGTTAAACTCGTTTGAGTGTGCAGTATATCAATTAAACAGCTCTTTTTCTGCCCTTTTGAGGGGGTGGGGGTACAGGTCCAAATATTTACATTAGGGCATATCAGTTTGACGACTGTGTGGCGGAGCGGAGAGAAGGGCCATTTGGTGCAGCAGAGAGGCCATTAGCAGAGTTAAATGGCTAGAAAGAATCTGGACCAGACAGCTTTCCACACAGGATCATTTGACCGGAACCACGTAGCTGGATAAATACTTTCGTCATGCAGTAAATACAGTCTTGAACAAAGGCTTGGTTTGTAAATTAGTTTGTTGATGAGGAAGCACCTTTTCAACACCTTTGCCTTGCAGTTTAGGCAGCTAAATGGAGTTGAATGGTGTAATGAATGGGTCATGTACACCATCTACCCCAAAATGACAATATATTTTGATATGGCTTTGGCTGTGTTGTCAGCCTTAGCAAGAGAAAATAATTCCCCAAGGCTGCCAAAAGCAGAGCTGATGCTATTTTATTTTTTGAGCTGTTCTGATTTAGTCACAGTTCTGGAGAGCCACTAATTTAAGCCTTGGCCCTTTTTCAAGTATCTTTTATCTTTTGTACCATCGTCCTTATTCTTTCTGGCTGGCAAGGCTGCATGTTTTGTTCATTCACCTTATTGTAGGCATTGGAGATACAAATGCATTTATTTCTAGACTCAAAGAAAGTAAAATTAAAAAAAGTAAAGAGCTTGAAGTGTTTGGTGCTTGTCAGGGACAGAGGAGTCCCACCAGTTAGTTGTCACAGCACTAGATTGCTCAGAAGTTGTGGCAGTTGCAGTCATGCAGTAAAAGTATAGAACAAAAAAATATCCTAGATAACTGTTTGGGAAAAAATTAGAGAAATGTGTTCATATTTTAAAATAGAAAACTTAATAAATAAATAAATAAATAAATAAATAAATAAAAAGATATATATATATATATATATATATATATATATATATATATATATATATATATATATATATATATATATATAATAATTTCACGATATAAATTTGTACTGTATTTTTTATCAAATAAACCCAACCTTGGTGAGCATAAGAGACTTTTTAAAAAAGTCTTACTGGACCCATATTTTTAGGTAGTGCATATGACAGAACATGTAAAAACCATGCAATGATGTCCAACATTTTTTAAACTGTCCAATTTTTTAAAATGCAGGTTAATGCATTATGTAACCCAGTTTACACCAACCAGTTTGTGAGACAGTAAATAAATTGGGTCAGATATCTTTCCTATAAGTAAATAAATATTCAGCTAAAAAAGTTGACTACAAATGCATGTTTTGGTGAAATTCACCAGGTTAAAGCCTTACGTACACTGTTAGACATTTTATCGTATTTTTGCGGTAACTTACTGGCAGCACTATTGCCAGTAAGTTACCGTAAGTTCCCCTTTACAGTAGCTTACTGTAAATGTGTTTTACGGTATGATGCCCTTACTGCAATTTAACTTTACAGTAAGATGCCCTTACCGCAATTTAATTTTACAGTAAGATGCCCTTACCGCAATTTCATTTTACAGTATGATGCCCTTACCGCAATTTCATTTTACAGTATGATGCCCTTACCGCAATTTCATTTTACAGTATTATGCCCATTTTACACTATTTTATTATTTATATTTTACATGAATGCTATTGAATTTAATAAATTCCAAAAAAGCGACTTGAGTCCATGTACATCAGCATATTCTTTATTCACTCTCACAATCAATTACATCCATTTTATTTATTTATTGTGATGCAACATTAGGCAAGGCAGTTTTATTTATATAGCACGTGATACACTTTGGCAATTAAAAGTGCTTTACACAGTAAGGAATTGAAATAATCACAAAATAAAAGCAAGGAAAATTAAAGTGCCCCTATTATGGATTTTTGAAAATGACAGTGTAACAGCTCTAAGGCCTCGTTTACAAGTGAAATGTAACCCAATTCTGATTTTTTTTTCATATGTGACACGGATCGGATGTGTTCTATAATAGTGTAAACTGGAAAAAAAAAAACACACATGCATTCAGATATTTCGAGATCGGTTTCAGGCCTCATTCATATGTGGAAATAAATCAGATATAAAACGGATATGTGCCAATGCGACTGTCATGTAAACAGGCTGATCGGATTTTCTGAGGCATTAGGTTACTTCTCCTAACTCTCCGACAAGAGCAACCCCGATGTGCATCCGCAAAGGGACAGATGGCCTGTCGAAACGTTGTGTCGTCGTAGGAGAGGAATGTGGACAAACATTGACACAACATATCAAAGGTTGGCTTGCTCATCCTAAAATTTCGGACCCACTGCTTCTTGTTAAAGCTCGCCACAATATGCTCCCACCAGTCCTGAGATCTCTCTCGCACACAATAAATAAAGCATATGCACAGGCTGCAATGGTGGCATTTTTCGTCCTCCTCCGCCTCATAATCATGGTGATGTTTGGCGAACTTTGCATACATCACAGAGCTAGCATCAAGCATATTTCATGTTTGTCCATCTGTGTAAGATAATTTAACCCTTTAAGCATGCGCAATGTTTCAGATAGTATGGCAATTGTAAACACATGAATCGGATATGGGTCACAATTGAAAGAACGTGTAAACGGACGGTAAAAAAAAAATCGAATATAGCCAACAAATCAGAATTGGGCATCAAGACCTGCAGTGTAAACCAGGCCTCTGAGGCCTAATCGTTTTTCAAACGAGTCAAGACGAAACATTAGCATATTGCCGACACCAGGGAAAACTTGAAACCCCTCAAACACTACAGCTGATCCCTGTGGATGCTGGATAGCATCATGTTGAGAAGATGGTGTGCTCTACAATGTGAAGGTAAAGCCAGTTTTATTTTCACTGCCCAAGGACGAGCATGTGAAGAATCAGTGGTTAAAGTTCATCTTTACCATGATATCATAGCAGTAGAATCCTAAACTTTTGCTGTGTTCCCTTTATTTCACTGATGACTGCTTCTCAAATCTCGAGTTCAATGCAGGATTCGCAAACCGCTTGCTCTTGGAAGATGGAGTTCAAAATACTTAGTTTTGAGTTTTATATTGCATAGGTCTCCTGCTAACTGGCTAACTCACATTATCACTGTCTTACCTATGCTAATCAGCTAATCAGGGCCACGATTATCTATAACTGTGTCCATTAATGCAGTGTATCACTGAGAAACGTCCTGCTTGAGTCGTCCTTGTGATGGAGGTTCGGGTTGAATAACTAGTTCTTCCAGCGTTTCATTATTGGACTCGCGTTCGGATTGATATGGTAAAATCGACGTCATTGTTCATTACTGTGTTTAGTTTACGGTGTAGGAAGCCTCAGGACAGCTGTATTATTATTGCATATTACAGTAGTTAACCGTAAATAATATAAGTGGTATTTTACTGGGCTTTTTTGCGGTAAGTAACTGTAAAATTGCGGCAAAGTCTAACAGTGTATTCCTAAACTCACTGAACCCCCTCACAGGGGTGAAAGCTCAATGCCAGCAGTAGTGAGGTCAGGAAAGGTCTGTTGTTAAGGCCCATTCTTGATCTTTAAACAAGAAACCAGGGATCTTCCAACGCTATCTCACGACCAATTCGTACGAATTTGTACGAGTGATAAAAAGGTGGCTACGAGTGAGGTCATACGAATTTGTACGATTTGTCTAAACCCACGTGATGGGTAGGTTTAGGGTCGGGGTCAGGGGTAGGTCATTCATTTTGTATTTTTTACAAATTGGGCAATTCGTAAAATATGTAAGTTTTAGCAAAAATCTTACTAATTCGTACGAGTGAGGTCGTCTGAATTCGTACGAATTAGCCACCTCGTAGAATTCGTACGAATTGCCGTGAGATCAGGCTGGATCTTCCTATGGATGAGTTAGTGTGAGAAGACAGAGGTATATCATTTAGTAATCGTACCATACCTTGGGCAAAATTACTATGAATAATATTAAAAAGTAGATTACCCTTAAAGGGGTGGTTGAGTATTATTTCACTTTTCTAACTTTAGTTAGTGTGTAATGTTGCATTTTGGGCATAAACAACAACTGCAAAGTTGCAACGCTCAAAGTTCAAAGCAAAGGGAGATATTTGCTTTTAAAGAAATTGTTTTTAAGGACTACAACAAACGGCTGGTAGGGACTACATTCCTCCAGGGTTAGTGACATCATCAACCCTAAAATTTACATAAACCCCGCCCCTGGGAACAGCAGTCCATGTTGAGAAGAGGAAGAGTTGTTATAGTCGAACACATTTGTGAGTCCGCTCAAACTGTAGCATCCATCTTTTCACATGCAATAGAAAGTCACTCTGTGTGCATCTCACAACAGTTCCTATATGAGCGATTTATAGATTATCATGACAGAATATGCTAATTGAAGATAGTTAACTCCACATCAGCAACATAAATTCATCAACTAACCATTCAGAGACGTCCTGTTGCATTTTACGTCTTGTCACTTCTTCTTGAGTCTCTCCATCTTTGTCTGACTCCGTTTAAACATAAAAGGCAGAACAGTTTCTGACATTTTAGTGCGTCTCTGCGTGAGGTAATCGGAGCTGCTAATACATGAGCTCTTGAAACCCCACCCTCTGTGTCTGTAGCAGCAGCATAATGGCATTTAAAGGGCCAGACACAAAACGGTGCGTTTTTGCCAACCCTCAAAAAGTGACAACTTTAACATGCTATATAAAAATATCTGTGGGGTATTTTGAGCTAAAACTTCACACACACACTCTGGGGACATCAGAGATTTATTTTACATCTTGTGAAAAGGGCATTATACCACCCCTTTAATAGGGTCGGTTGAAACTGGAATGTTAAGTCAATAAGTCAAAGATATTAAAATGGCTTATATTTGTAGTAGACTGAGTTTTTAGAAAGAAGTACGTTCATCTTTAGTCTTTCTTATAGAACACCAAATTAATATATCAAGGATTCAGTTCTTCTAAATGTAAATGTTAGGACATAGTAACATTTTTAACTTGATCATGGACAGTTTGTAAATAACTGCAGGGGAAACACGACTTCTCTCTTTCAAAGGGCCCTAGCTGCTTCCTAATCATGTGCTTTGATGCACAGAGAACTGTGGTACTGGAGTGACTCAGTTAGGCTGCTGTGGATCCTCTGCATTAGAAAGATTATTGTTTATCCCTCTCCTCTCACAGTGACATCTCCACTCTTGTGAAATCATGAACGCTGTACGACTCCCCTCCAGGTTGCTTTTCTGGTTTGTGAGGTGTGAATGTGAGCGTAGGTGGAGGATAAAATATGGTCTTTGAAGAACATCGTTAGATAGCCTAAGTCATGACCTAGAGAAGCATATCTAACACCAGAGGCACAAATAATTGCAATGATCGTTGTCTTAAATCATCTTATTTCCTATCAGACATTTGTAACAACAGTATACTACTACTACTACTACTACTAGTCTACTAGTTTTCTTGCATAGGTCAAGCAGCATGTGATAACGGCATGTGTAATTCTTCACATTGCATTGTTTTGCTTTTTTTAGTTCCTGTTGTTTAATGCTGTATCTTTTGAAGGTTTTAATAGCGTTGCATGTTAAATCAGTATCGTAATTTTACTGGCAGACATTATTGTTATTGGTCGATTACTGTATGCATTTAGCAGATGCTTTAAATTTTTTAAAGAGCCAACAGTATTTGTAACATGCAGAGGAAGCAAGATGATTTTTGTGTGTTTGTGTGTGTGTGTGGTTGGTAGGTGTTGTATACTTCATTTTACATGGTAAAATTTTCACCACAAAATCACCTATTTTCACATTTAGACTACCTTTGCCATCAACTAATGCTCATTGCTCTCATAAAAGCTGTCTTCAAAAACATAAAAAACTGAATAACACTTTTAAATGTAATCTTTAGGTATTTTCAAAATTAACAACAATTGTTCAAACTGTACATGTTGTGATGCATAAATTCACTTGTAGCATTTATTAGTCATTTTTAATATTGGCCATTCATTGGTTATCGATTATCCATTACATGAAAATAATTGACTTATCAGTATCGGCCAAATTTTTTATATGTAACCCTATAGGTTTTATGCTAGTAATTTCAGAAATTGAAATTCCTTTGAATTTGGTTACATTTTACTAAACTGATCTCTTAAAGAAATGTCTGCAAATTGGCTCTGCACTAATTTTTATAAATATCTTTCAAAACAGTTTTATTCTGCTGACTCACTTGAAAAGGTTTTTAAGAAAGTCAGTCTAGAACCAGTGTTAGAAAAAAAAGATGATTAAGATAAATTTTTAATAACAAATGCATCTTAAACATCTTGTATGTTTTTTTTGTTGTTTTTTTCAATTATATTTTAACCTGGATTTAAGCAGGACGTGGAGGGACGTGTGGATAAGCAAACATTTGCCAAAAACTGACCTTGTTTTAAGTTCCCTAATTAAATGCCTCCTCCTGAGACGCACTGTTGGTTAAAGAGACTGCCACGATGAATCTTCGAGGCATCGCTGTCATCCAGTCAAGTCAACTCAAAAACCCAATTATCGTGATGAGACACAGGTTGTAATGCTGGTTAAAGTTGGTTTGGTTGCACACGCTGGCTCATATTTTAAAATGCACACTGGAGGGAAATAACTGAATTTCCAATTATCATAACAAGAATATTCTCATATAAGGACAGACAGCAGCAGAAAAAAATGCTTTTTTATTCTGCATGATTTGGCAACTTAAGGAGGTCAAGACGTAAATTTGCGTAGCCTTGAGCTATATTAAGTCTGCACAACAGCAGGAAGGGGGATGAGGGCTTTGTCTTTTAACATGAGCGCTGGATGTTGCATGTACTCTGGAGTGCTCACTATGTCTCTCAATTTCCCTTCAGGTAACACGAGAGCATGGCCTTTTGAAAACCTCAGGGAATGTCGATTTAGAGTGTGTTTATTAGTGGATTTGGTGCCAGAACAAATTTAGGAAATAACATGTCATTGATTAAATCATCTGTTTCAAAGAGCACCTAAGGGAGGTTGTGAAAAATATGTTGGAGAGCACCTTTTGTGCTGAAAATGCAGTGAAATAAAATCGTATCTATAGCTGGCATTGATTTTTCCTTTAGAGGAATGCAAAGAGGGGAAAGAACCTCAGAAACTAAATGGAAAGAAAAAATGGTCAGTTCAGAAAACGTTTTTTTTTTTTTTCATCTTTTCTCAAAGCTAGATTCATAAAATAAGTAAAGACTGGATTATCACAGCACGTATCTGTCGTATCTGTAATATCAATGTTTCCCCTTAGAAATGTGAAATGTGTATGTTTATATATTTTTATATATATATATATATATATATATATATATATATATATATATATATATATATATATATATATATATATATATATATATATATATAGTGCTAGCAGTATATAATTACTGTCCTCTGAAAATAACTCAACATACAGCCTTTATTGTCAAAATAGCTGGCAACAAAAGTGAGTACACTCTAAGTGAACATGTCAAAACTTTGTCCAAAGTGTCAATATTTTTTGTGAGCACTGTTGATATAGCACTGCCTTAATCCTCCTGGGCATGGAGTTCACCAGAACTGCACAGGTTGTTGCTGGGGTCCTCTTCCACTCCTCAATAATGACATCACGGAGCTGATGGATGTTAGACATGCACGTAGCGCTTCTCCACCCTCAGCTTGAGGATGCCCCACAGGTGCTCAATAGGGTTCAGGCCTGGAGAAATACTTGGCCACTCCATCACCTTCACCTTCAGCTTCCTCAGCAAGGCAGTTGTCATCTTGGCGGTGTGTTTGGGGTCGTTATCATGCCGTTCGGCCCAGTTTCTAAAGGGAGGGCATCATGTTCTGCTTCAAAATGTCACAGTACATGTTGGAATCCATGCTTCCCTCAATGAAGCGCAGCTCCCCAGTACCAGCAGCACTCATGCAGCCCCAGACCGTGATGCTACCACCACCATGCTTGACTGTAGGCAAAACACAATTTTCTTGGTACTCCTTACCAGGGTGTCGCCATACATGCTGGACACCATCTGAGCCAAACAAGTGTATCTTAGTCTCATCAGGCCACAGGACATGATTCCAGTAATTCATGCTCTTGCATAGGTTACTTTCAGCAAACTGTTTGCGGGCTTTCTTGTGAGCCAGCTTCAGAAGAGGCTTCCTTCTGGGACGACGGCCATGCAAACCAACTTGTTGCAGTGTTTGCTGTATGGTCTGAGCACTGACAAGCTGACCTTCCGCTTCTGCAACCTCTAAAGCAATGCTGGCAGGACTCATGCGTCTGTGTTTTGAAGCCAGCTTCTGCACCTGACGCACAGCACGAGGACTCAACTTCTTTCAATGACCCTTGCAAGGCCTGTTACGAGTGGAACCCATCTTGGAAAACCTCTGTATGACCCTGGCCTGTTACTGTAACTCAGTTTCAGGGTGTTACCAATCTTCTTATAGCCTAGGTCATCTTTGTGGAGAGCAACAATTCTAATTCTCAAATCCTTAGAGAGTTCTTTGCCATGAGGTGCCATGTTGAACCTCCAGTGGTCAGTGTGAGAGAATTGTACTCAAAGCACACATTTTAACTGCTCTGATACAAGATACAAATTTGTATGGTCCTGTCAAGCAGACAAAAACATGAAAATGATGAATAGGACATGTGGCTTTGCGTGGTTAAACGACGTGCTGCTGTTATCACTTAGGGTGTACTCACTTTTGTTGGCAGCTATTTTGACAACGGCTGTATGTTGAGTTATTTTCAGAGGACAGTAAATATATACTGCTATACAAGCAGCACATTGACTACTCTAAAATATATCCAAGTTTAATTTCTATAGTATTGTCCCTTGAGAAGATATACTAAAATGTTTGCTGAAATGTGAGGGGTGTACTCACTTTCGTGAGATACTGTGTATACACACACACACAAACACACACACACACACGTATATGTATGTGTGTGTATATATATATATGTATGTATGTATATGTGTGTGTGTGTGTGTGTATATGTGTATGTGTGTGTGTATATGTATATATGTGTGTGTAAAATTCTGTCTACCATTTTTTTGTTTTTCTTTTGTTTGTTTTTTCACATGTACAGTAATAATTTTTATGATTAGATTATTCTTTTTTTTTTATTCCACTTTTCACATCATTTTTTACTTATTTTTAAAGAAATGTTTTAATTCAGAAAGAATGCATTAAATTGATTAAAAGATTTTACTGTATTTTTGATCAAATAAATGCAGCCTTGGTGAGCATAAGAGGCGTCTTTCATAAACAATAAAAATATAACAGACTCCAAACTTTTGAACAGTAGTGTAGGTAGAAGCATATTTATATATTATGTGTAGAGGGGCATGATATTTGCAGCTGTCTTTGTACATGCTCAAATAAATGAATTAGTGCCTGGACTTCGCCGTGCTGCACAGGATACAAGCACTAGGAAGAACAAGCCAGATTCCCTGCACCCTGTCTCCAAAGATCCTGTCACTGTCAGTGGATCCCAGGCTCCTCGCTCTGAGAAACAGCCCAGCCAAGCGGGCAGGATTGAACACCAATCCACCCAACGAACCCCAGGCTTTCCGTTTGGATCCATTCTCTAGCCCCGCCCTCTCACCCTAAGCCATGCATCCAGTCTGTGCATGACAGTTTCATACATCCCCTGCCAAAAATATTTCCTGGATGCACTGTGATCCATGACGCTTCCTGACCTCTGAGTTTGTCTCGCACTTTTTTTCTTTTCTTTTTTTTTCTTTTTTTTTTTACCGAGCATGTCAACAGTTTCTTACCGGCTTTCGAGATGCTGCCCCCTCAGTGCGTTCTTGCGCCTGTACAGCCTTATGAGGTTTGTTTGCGTGTCTATTTGATTCCACTCCATGAACACGTTCTTATAGATGCACTCCATAAGATAAAGGGAAGCACAGGGTCTTGTCATTCCTCCACAGCTTAATCAGGAGCTACACAGAGGAGAGGAGCGCAGCGCCACGGACCTTCCTGATCATTCTAATGAGGACCCCTGGCAATGCAGTCAGCGAAGTATAATTGACTTGTTCGTCTCTTATTTTCATAATAGACACTCCCTGACCCAGAGCACATTTAGTTTGCTATGAGAGATGTCAGAAAGCATTGGAAGTTTCTTCTGCACACCCATTAAATCTGAAGGCATGCCACCCTGTCTTCGGCCGGCCAGCACCGTCATTAGCTGCCCAGCTTATTATGCAGATGGAAAATGTAAGTAAATTATTCCCCGATTGGCCGAAAAACTTACGTGCCTGTACACACCCTGCGCCCCCTCCACCCTTGAGCCTTTCCTGGGATCCAACCAGGCGCAAAAAAAAAAAAAAATGCAGTTCTTTTCTCTGAAAAAAAAAAAAATTACATATAAATAATAAAAGCACTGCAGTGCCCCTCGACATGAAAACCTGGTGAAGCGTGTGGATGTCATTGTTGTTGCAACAAGGCCTGCCATCTACCTTTCAGGACCAATTGAAATCAAATTACATATTTGTTGCCGAGGTAAGGGTTAGCCAGCGAGGGTGAGCCCTGGATCTCTGTCCCTGCTAGCTGATATGAAATAGAACAGCTGTGGATATCAATGCCCTCGCGCAATTCTCCACTGACCGTGTCTGCGATTTTTGGAGCTGTCGCATTCATTGCTATGGACAGCCGTAATAGGATACATCCTTATACATCTGGCATTGAGAACACAGAATTAGATCATTATCACTTAAATAAACCTACTACTGGAACATTTTAAAATGTCCAAGGACTTTACAGCTTTGCAAGTATTCGACATCCTCTATTTCCTGCCACATAGAGTCTTGGAAAATATTACCCATCTAATAGGTTTTTTGCATCGAATATGAGGAACCGCCTTATCTCCTTCTATACTTTGTGTCGTTTAATGAGATGATTGTGTCTTCCATGTGCCTTCATTTAACTTTTATGTTGTGCTTTCTATTGCTCTTGGCATGGCGGCTGAGACGCTGGGACATCATTAAAGTAATTACTACAAGCTCTAGTAGTTGCATGAAAATCATATGGTGGGGGGGGGTTGTCTTTTTTTCCACAGACAGAAAAAGCTTCTTTTTTGTTTCACCAAACATTCAGCACTGCCATGATTGTTAGATCAGACAGGACCCATCACATTTCTTGGACCTGTTAAGGGGAAAGAGATGGAACGTCCTGGTGATGGTCAGTCATTGTCAGAATAAAGTTGTCAGCCATTTTTTAGAGTCCTAAATACACTTACGTTCACATAGTTCTGCTATAACCCGTAGTGACAACTGTAGCCTACTCTGTAACTGATTTTCAAGACTCGCATCTGCATTTTGAATGAGGTTGGTTAAAACTTTTCTGTGTGAATTAAACTGCACAGGACTACAGGTTGTCTGTCATATCATCAGTCTGTACTGTACATAAACTATTTTAGGGGTTGTGTTTTCATGTTGTTCAGTTGGTTATTTAAGATTTTATATATTAATTTGTGCCTTAATTGTGGTAATTTATTATTATGTGTCAATTGTGATAAGATTTTCCGATGATATGGAAGTTGCCGTCTGATACTTACTGACATTTTGGTTACAGGTTATTAATGTGCAACAGTCAGGTTCTGGTAAAAGATTTTATTTTATTCCATTTAAGGAAATTATATATAGAAAATTGTAGACCTACCATGAGCGCTGACGTTACTAATCGATGGTTTATGCTTTTGAAGTCATCAGTAATTTAAACTTCATTTAAAAAAAAATAATTAATAGCCAAATTCCAGGTGAAAAACTACACTGCATGAATCCTAAAGAAAAAGATTCACCAGATATATATATATTTTATATATATATATGTATATATGTATATATGTATATATATATATATATATATATATATATATATATATATATATATATATATATATATATATATATATATATATATATATATATATTATAATTTCCTTTTCTTTTTTTTTTTTTTTTTGCTTTTCAATAGACATATTGTAAAGTGTAATCATTTTGTGGGAGCAGAAAGATAATGACATACTATTTGTCACATGCTATTCATATAACTTTTTCAGTCACAGGGTAGCTACTACCAAATATTCCTGTTTAGATTTATGGTAAATAGTGTGTGCTTGCTTATTTTTTTGTATGCATTTCTGTGAGATAAAGAGCAAGAACCAGTGTGCAAGAGGAGAAATATAAAAAAAATATTCTGAATGTGCAGAGCTTCTTTTCTCATTTCTCCTCTCTCAAGGCTTTGGCCTTGATGCAGACTAGCAGGTCACTCTCTGCGTTGTTTCACCAGCACTTTTCGGTGGCTTATTTATAATGTCCTTGAAAACACAAAATTAAAAAATTAAAAATGTAAAAAAATTAGTAACACTCACATATTGAGTTGAGTTTGTACTAACTGGGCATTTTAAAGAAGGTTGCTATTATGAATCAAAAATGCTTCTCTCACTGTAACCACATTTGCATGTGTTTGTCAGTTTGTCCTCAGGAAATATTTATAATTTTACTTTTCAATCCGTTTGAAAGATCATGACCATAAAGGAGTGAATTCAGCAAAGGAGGGTTTGCGTTCATTAATTGGAGGTAGATAAAAAATATTACATTTTAATTATTAACGACTTACAGTCTCTAAGATTACTTGACATTGAACTAGGGTTGCACGATATTGGGACAAAATGACATTGCGATATTTTATTTTTCTGCGATATATATTGCGATATGAAATGAAATCTAATCTAATTTTTTCTTACAAACAAATATGGGGTAAGCACACTTACATTCTCATTTTAAATTATTTAAACATCAGAGTATTATTTAAATTAGAGTAAATTATTTGTTTGTAACTTTAGGATATGGTTTGAATTGTTAACATTAGTTAATGAATATAATAACTAACATGAACTTACCATGAGCAATACTTCTGTATTTATTCATCTTTGTTTATCTTAGTTTATAAAAATACAGCTGTTCATTGTTTGGTAATGTTACTTCACAGTGCATTAACTATGTTAACACATACTGTACAACTTTTGATTTCAATAAGGCTATAGCCTAAATGTTGAAATTAACAATGTTGTAGAAGTGCAGTTTACTAATATTAAATGTTAACTAATGTAGTTTAATAGTTTAATAAATAGAACATTATTGTAAAGTGTTACAGATTTTTTATACACCAATTCAGACGTCTCGTGAGTTCAGTGTTGGACAGGTCAGTTGTTTAAACCATAGGTTTAAACCATTCATTAAATTGAATCGGTTCAAATGAATCATTAGTTCGCGAATCGGACATGTAGTCTACGGCACGCGTTGTATAATTATCTCAGCAGTTTAGGATATCGCACAAGATTAGTCAACACAGAAAACATTTCATCACTGGATAGTTTTTTTTTTTTTCGACACCATCGTGTCAATTGATTTAGATTAATATGCGCGAGGGAGAGAGAGAGCAAGACAGCGCTCGTGTTGTTTGAAGACGGTGAAGGTGAGCGCGCGCACGCGGCCGGGGCTCTCTCGCTCTGCTCGTTCTTATATGCGCCCTGTTAAACTGACAGGACTTAAAAACATATGCAAATGATAAACTTTCACTCTATGATGGTTAAGATGTGCAATTAATCCGCGAATCACATGCGTCAAGGGCCGGGGAGCAGCTGGCCCGTACGGTTAATGAATAACGGATCAGCCTACATCGCACCCCAGACAGCAACAGTCGGCCCAGATCCAGCCCACATCTGGCATGCATTGAATCCACTTGTACCAGTTGTGGCCCGGATCTGGGCCGACACTATATTGCTGTCTGGGACATCCTGCGATGTGACTATCGTGGATTCGCACATCGCGATATCGATGCTTAAACGACACATCGTGCAGCCCTACATTGAACTGAACTGTTGTTTGGAATGCCACAAAATACCATGCCTGATTTAAAAAAAAAAGTGATCTTATTAAACCTCTACATAATAAAGATGTTCTGTCAATTGTTTGTTTACCAGAGAAGTGGTGCTAGTGAGCAAGAAGGGCTCCTCAAAATATGCTTGCATTCTTATGAAAAAAGGGGGAAAAAAGCAACTTACTGCTGTAAGTATTCTTACCCCTGAACTGTCAATATCTCACCCATAAATCTTTCTTCTTTAATTCAGTCACCAGATTATTTTACAGTCAGTAATCAAGAAGTCACTGAGTGAAATGTGTCTTGAGCAAATTTTTTTGGATGCCAAGAACCCCCAAATATGATACCCACCGTGCTAAAATAGTATTAAGTATGGGGTGGGTACAATTTTTAATATCTAGTCTCTTTTGCTCAGCTGCATTTATTTGATCAAAAAATCTGTAAAAACAGTAATATTGTGAAATATGCTCTTTTTTTTATTTTTTTTTTATAAATCTATAGTTCAAAATGTCTTTTATGCCTGTAATGGCAAAACTGAATTTGTCTTTCAGAAATCAACCTAATGCGCTGATTTTGTGCTCGAGTAGCATTTCTTATCAATGTTAAAACCTGTTTTGCTGCTCAATATTTTTGTGGAGATTTTTTTTCAGGGTTTTTTGATGAATGGGAAGTTCAAAAGAACATCATTTATTTGAAGTGGAAATCTTTTGTAGCATTTTGTCTTTTCCTTCATTTTTGATAAATGTAATGCTGCCCAGCTGAGTAAAAGTACTTCTTTCTAATTTATATTCTGAGACATATTTTAACTGTGGTTTTATAAAGGCAACAAAAAATGGATTGTATTGTTTTTTTTGTTTTGTTTTTTAAATTTATATTTTAATTTTTAACATATATTATTTTAAACACATTTGGTTAATATCTATAATATTTTTGGGGTTAACACATTAACTTTAGCTTTAAAAGTAAAATCTGATCGTTTTGCACGTATTGTGGCCCCATGGGGGGATCCCCTGAGTTGAGTTAAAAAAAAAACCCTGCTTTACAGGACCGGAATTACACACACAGTGCATCTGTAAATAGAAACATTGATAAAGAGTAGAGAGACGTGCAATAATATCCCAAAGACAATGTGACATCTTAACCTGGCCCCGTGGAATTGATATACATAGAAACAAATAATCAAGACCTAATTATTGCGAAAACAGACAAACAAATGAGAACTAGTGAAAGGGGTAGGAAAGTGTAATTTTCAACTGTGAATCCCATTGCATGGTTGCAAGGGTCTGTCGCACAAAGGAGAGCGTGGCTAACAAAGCCAACTCCTTGCTATGTGAGCCCAACCTAAAAGCATTTGGCTAATAGTCTGGTCATTCACATGTTGTAAATACAGAGAATAAGAGGGCTTTTTCTTCCCTGGCCAAGTTAAAACACAGGGCTCAATCTCCTTATGCTCATTGTCTGCTTGCAGGGGATTATGGGGGCCTGCCCACCTTTTATCAATGGGTGTGGTTCAGCTATAATCATCCCTAATTTTCCTCTTGTTCCACTGATTCAACCTTGCTCAATCTAATTTGCTGTCTCTTGTGACCAGGCTAACATGCTCTAAATGGGTGTCGCTGACATGTGCTGTCAATCAGTGGCCCTTGAGGGTGAAGCGGTTTGAGTTTGCACTCAGTGGCTCAATTTTGGACTGCCAGTCAGTGCTTGTGTCCCGCCGCAGGTGGATGGTGTGATTGTGCTCTAGGAGTTTTTTTCTTTTAAATTTACACAGGTCAATTTAAGTTTAAGGATTTGGGTAATTTAAGGATACACCTGTGCCAATAAGATGATTATTACTTCCATGTTTCATGTTATGGGCAATACAATATTAAATAGCCAATACTGAAGTTCTATACTATCGTCTAAAAAACAAAACATTGAAAACGATAATCAATCGTTTAAATGCTACAACAGGCATCACAACATTATCAGATCTCAAAATGAATATCTATTTCTCATGCTGTACATTATAATGATTACATTTTGTATTATAAAATTATTAGTGTTTTAAAGTGAGTGTAAGATTAGAATAGAGATGAGAAATGAGCTTTGAATAGAAATGAGCACAGTTGAATATCCAATATCTGTGTGTTTGGACTTGGAAAATTTCAGAGCTATACAGGTGCAATGTTTTGCCATTGGCACTGATCTGCTTCCAGGAAGGAAAAATCAATAGAAGAACTGTATGAGATGCTCTTGTCTTTCTTTCATACCTATTTTATGCCAGTACAGTAAACTGCATCTCCTGTTGATTCATCAAGGTATTATGACCGTGTGTCTGGTGTATAGTAACAGGTGAACAGTCAAACAGAGAGTCCATTTATTGACAAGACCATGATTTTGGTCCTTCAGACTGATCTGTACAGGGAGTCATCAAAATCAAGGCTAAAATGCATTGGTGTGCTCTGTTCTGTTGTATTTAAAACTTTATACTCTGTGGTGTATTTTTTTAAAAAAAACTGCATTAATCGTAGTATTTCTTTTGTATTCACAGACTGGTTTAAGCAAGAGGTCATGTATACGGTATGAGAATGAACATTTTGCCTCATATTTTTCTAATGCTTTTCAGGAATGAGCAAAGGTCACAGGAACACAACTTATTTTTCAATCTTTAAAGCTTCCACTCATCCAAACAAATGTCTTTCAAAAAGAATGTGCGGTGAGGGAGCTAGAAGTACATTGTACTGAAGAGATGAATGGTTCTGTATGCTGGTGTCCTAGAGTTGAGAATACATTTATCCTTTAATAATATTTTCTGCATACCTCATGCAATCAAATTCCCCATCCATGAGCTCCAGCTTTATCTGCTTCACAATTATCCTCCAACAGCAATTACTCCGATGGCCGCACGTTGAATAGAGCCATCTGAAGCAGGGTTTTGAACCCGATGTGTATACTTTCTCATGGTGTGTATTGGTGAGCACAGAGCTCCTGTGAGGCAGGATCACCTTGTGTTTATATGGAGATGTAGGCGGCGATAGGCCATCACAATAGACGCCTTTCTGGTGGAGTGTGCGAGCCTGTGTATGAGCACGATTGAGCGTTTGGTGTGTGAAATTCTCCTTTGGTTCAGTCGTGTGTGTGTGAGTGTGGGTGAGAGCGGGCGCGTGTGGAACATGTGGCGGTGTTCTCAGAGGAACAGCGGGGCCTTAATGAGGACTAGCCCTGGATGGCAGCTGGTAAAGTCCAGCCGTAGAATAGGTGGCTCTCCGTGCCCCTTTATGCACGCACAAAGGAATGCTAATGAACCCCGCTGCTGAGTGGGGACTGGGAACCAGCCCACATGTCACACACACGCATATACACTCTTACTTGAAGGCCTTTTCACCATAACTTTCTACAATACACAAGGGGGATGAGTCTTGTTGCAGCTTGCCTTAGAGAGTTAGAAACGGTGCATTACTATCTACTTGCCTCTCTGGTCAATTCTCATGTCTGGTCTGGTCTATGTAATGCTATAGTGCAGGAGGAGTGGTTGGAGTTTGAGGACCCCTCTTCTGTAGAGGCATAAAGCCCTTCATTCTAGAGCCCACCTGAGACCTGACCAAACAGACCCGACTCTCCCTGCATAAGCAATAAGGGTTCATTTACAAATTATTCATCTTTTCATTAACCACTGTAATGTCCTTCAGAATGTTGCATTCTGATAAAAATTAGGACAGCTTTCCATCCTTTGCACTTGTATTCTTTAGTGGGTTTCAACCATCATGAAGCAATTGCATTCTCTGTAGTGCTCCATCTTTTTTTCCTTGTCTTGTATCAGGTGTATGCATGAGGATGCTTGTGTATCTACTGAAAATATCTTCATTTTGTTCAAGTCTCTTTATGGAATCCAAGGTCTCATGGGAAGGAGAGTGAGTGCTTGCGTCTGTAACAGTGTGTTTGCTTTAATTGTGTAGCCATGAACTTTTTACTTTTTTCAGCTGTGCTTGTTCTGGTAATATGTATCCGTTGGATTATCCAATCAAGATCTGTTGAGATTTAAAGCCATTATTTTTTAAAGCAATAAAACACTCCAAATGACTGTACCATAGTTATGGTATGTTGTTAAGTTAACAGAGTTTCTAATCGCCTTAAATGTAGTAAATTGACTTTAACATGCATCCTCAGGAGAATTGTTTTTATAAAACATGGCAACAGAAATATAAGACACTGGAATAAAAAAGTAACATGCTAACACTTTACAATCAGCAATAGGTTAGAATCTTTTTCTTTTTTTTATCTAATGTGATCAGTATTAAACTAACAATGAACAATACTTTTACTGCATTTATTAATCTTGGCTAGTATTAAATTAAAAACAGTTAATGTATTATGAATGTATAACATGAGTTAACATTAGCATACACTATCGTTCAAAAGTTTAGGGTCAATATTTCATAATATTGCTGTTTTTACTGTTTTGGTCAAATAAATGCAGCCTTTAATAGATCATTTGAAGCGGTCTGCTTTTTAATTATCTTTCTATTATTTTGAGTCGTCTTCTAGCTCCTCAGTTTTTAAAAGCTGTTACAAAAAAACTTTTACAAGTCTTTAAATGATATTAGCTACATGATTTCCAATGGGGCATGAGACCAAAATGAGTTAATTGTCGTGGATTATGTGTGGCTCTGAGTCTGTACAAACAAGAATCATTCTAATAAGGTGATTAGCGAATGCCTCATGCTTCTGGTTCTGTTTGATGGGTAATATTGTCCTTATTGTCCTTTTGTTGACTGCCTAACCAAGAACCATTCACATTTGTGTTGGAAAGGTTGTAAAATTTGCATTGACCTATAAAACATACATGGAAAATGTTGAATGTGACCAAGGCAGATGACTGTAGCGAGGCTGCTATGAAGGACCAGATATCTAATTCTGCAAAATAGACCATTCTGAATAAAGATCTTTTTGTTGAAGGATTTTATGTAGTTTCTTTACTACATAAAAGAAAAACAGCCAACTACTTGTAAAGTCTGTTTTATACTGAACGAGGCTGCAAAAACAGTGAGATTCACTTAAAGGGTTAGTTCACCCAAAAAGTAATGTCAGTAATTACTCACCCTCATGTTGTTCCAACCCCATAAGACTTTCGTTCATCTTCGGAACACAAATTAAGATATTTTTGATGAAATCTGAGAGCTGGCTCACTTCTTCATAGGCTACTAGGTTATTGATATCTGTCAGCCCAGAAAAGTTAGTAAAGACATCGTTAAAATAGTCCAAGTGACTACAGTGACTCAACCTTAAGTTTATCAAGCGACAAGAATACTTTTTGTGCGAAAAAAAACAAACAAAAAAACGACTTTATTCAACCATCTCTTCTCTTCCATGTCATTCTCCTAAGCTGTTGATGTAGTGCAACAGTGCAGCGCTTCTGGGTTGTACGTCAGAACGTAGGCTCACTATTGGCCGCCGCTGGTCGTGCGTGATGCGTGTGATGCTGGCCAATAGTGAGCCTACGTTCTGACGTACATCCCAGAAGCGCTGCACTGTTACACTACGTGAACTCACTCAGAGGCCCACACAGAAGAAAATGAATAGTTGAATAAAGTCGTTATGTTCATTTTTTTTTTTTTTTGCGCACAAAAAGTATTCTCGTCACTTGATAAACTTAAGGTTGAGCCACTGTAGTCACTTGGACTATTTTAACAATGTCTTTAACTTTTCTGGGGTGGCAGATATCAATTAGCTAGTAGCCTATGAAGGAGTGAGCCAGCTCTCAGATTTCATCAAAAATATCTTAATTTGTGTTCCGAAGATGAACGAAAGTCTTACGGGGATGGAACAACATGAGGGTGAGTAATTACTGACAGAATTTTCATTTTTGGGTGAACTGCCCTTTAACTGTCTAACCTTTAAATTATTTTCTTTTAGTCAGCCTCTTCAATTACAATGTCGAGCTGTAAATGGCACAGCCCTGAAAGATCAGATCTGCATTAACCATCACTATTCTTCAGATTTGCAAATGTAAACCATTCTTTATCAAGAACTTCATCAGAGATATTCCCGATATAACACAGCCAAATTGGGACACAGCCATTACTCTGTTTGCTGGACGGCATCTCTTTACCTGTGAAGGGTTACAAATTTCAGAATCTATTTCAGATATTCTTTCCAACACCTGGAATAACGGAATTCCATAGGATGCTACAGTTCTTTTAATAAGGTACCTCAACTGGTTATGGCAAGTTCCTATGAAGCGGATCTCAAAGACGAAAGAGATCATGATCTTTCACTCATCTCAACCTCAGTTCAGGAAAGTTGTCAAGGTAACGCATTAAGCGAAATGTCTGTTTAAGAAATATCAAAGCTTTTTTCTTGAGCGTGGATAGTTTCATGGCGGAGCTCAGGAGGAGCACTTTATGGAAGGAGCCGAAGGAGGCTTATTCTCAGAGAGCAAAGTGAGACTTCAATAGTAATTACACCAAGCGCAAATCGTAATCGAAAAGGGCCCTAAGGCCCGTGTGGTGCCACTTCGTCCAATCAGCCCAGGGTGACTTCAAGAATATCTTCGTGATACTTCAAAACAAAAGTCTCATTACAGGTAATTATGGTTTGCCAGTCTTGGATCAGAGCCTATTGACCCCTCCCCTGCCCCCCTTCCTCTTCCTTCCTTCTCTCAGCACTTTCATCCCCCCATTCTGTGCAAAAGGCCAACAGGGTCTGGAGAAGAGAGGCTATTACCTGAACGTGGTGCATCCGACATCACGGACACCGATGTTCCTCTTCCATTCATCTGGAGTGGCTCACTTTCCCACAGCAATTACCGGCCGTGAGATCAAAACTGGACCATCAGGGGGAATTGCGAGTCCTCCGGCAGACGGTTGCGTGCATGTGAATGGACTGGCCGACGGTACTTGGCTATTGAGTGCATTGGCAGAGTGACTCGCAGAGGAAATTGGTAAACTGACTGACTGACAGCATGTGATAAAATGGCGGCCGGCTGTTCCAAAAAGCATAGGCTTTAAGGTCATGTAAATTAGTACAGAATTATTCGGGTATTACAAAATCTCACTATGTTGTACGCTGTATGAAGGCTGGTATGTGGTATAGTTTATTTAGCATGCACAGTGTGTCTGATTGTGATCCACTCTGGAGCTGGTGCAGCAGGCGGCCCTGTCATCTGCAGACCACCTCACAATGAAGGCCAGCAGGGCTCGCTGTCATATTACCCGAAGACGTGTACATTAGCCTTGTCACATTCAGCTGTTTCTTCTGCTACAATTAAGATGAACAAAAGCGAAAGAGAGAGGAAAAATAGAAAGAAAGTGTGATTTAAGAAGATAAGAGGGGAGCGAGCAGCAGAACCAAGTGACTAAGCATAAACTTTCTCCCCAGCATGGCATGTGCTAAATCCCCAGGATTATTCAGTGGCACTTCGTATGCTCTGTTGTCAGAAATTAAGTATATCTTTGCTGATATGTAAGGTAATGTTTACACTGCAGGGGTGATCCAATTTTGTTTTATTTAGGTTTTTTTTTTTTTTTTTTTTTGATTAAATATTTTTAATAATTATACAAATAAGACTGTTTAATCTGCAAGTCCCATTTTTCTACCATGTCCACAGTTAGTAATAACAATATAAACTTGTGTAGGTTTACTATGGATGAGATTATGCACAATGAATGACGAAAAACGGAATTAGATTTTAGATGCATTCAGACTGAGAGACATTGGCAAAAATCAGATTTTAATCAATTTCAAACCACCTGTTTTTCAGACAATAAAAAAGACTTGACTTGGCTTGAAAACAGATTTTTGCTGCCAGCCCTAGTTTGGCAAAGAGTCTTCTCTTCTTTACCCTCTTCACAAATCATGATAGTAACCATATATGATAACAAACTAAACAAAAATGTGTAAATGAATGAAGGCATGAACAAGTTTTCAAACCATTTTCTAGCACTTTCATCCTTGTAAATAGGCATCATCGTATAAAGCCACAACTCCTACTCACAAGTGTTTTCAGTTGTAAAGAATGCAAGAATTTTTTTTTTTTATATAATAGCAAAAGCATAAAGAAGAAAAGCATCTCAATTAAAGTCTATGCTTTTGTTTATGGTTGGGAAAAAATTAAAGTAACCTGAAATGTTTGATCTCACTGCCTGAAATGATTGTAGTCTAGGTGAATAGATGTCCTTGAAGCACAAAGAAAGATTTTGAAACAATGTGAGGAAGGTGTTTGTCATTGTTTTTCTATAAAAGGTGTCTGACTTCAATTCTGTGCTTTTGGTAGTTATTGCATCCAAAAATATCAGTTTTTGGGTATTATATTATATTATATTATATTATATTATATTATATTATATTATATTATATTATATTATATTATATTATATTATATTATATTATATTATATTATGCCTTAGTTCAGTTCTGTACATTTTGTATACAGCTGGTTGCATATTCTGTTGACTTGATTCCTGGCCATGCATGTGAAGTGCTCTACACAGCTTTTGGCTCACACACTGCAACATATTTCCTGAAAATTATAGAGATATTCTTCCTATTGATTGTATTAGTTTTCTGTGGTATCGTGGTTATGCTATTATGATGGGGTTTTTCTCCACTATTGTGCAATAGGCGGGTGTATCATTCATAGAGCTGCTCCTTTCTTCTTTTTGTGAAAGGATAGCCATCTTTAAATTACTTCCTCTGAAGTTAAAAGGCTTTGCAGCTAATCAGCCTATTATTCTCTGCTAATAGGTGACCAGTAATTGCAACTAATAACTTATTACTCACCTATACACATATTCTAATAGCATGTATTTAGGGAACAATTTCTTCAATAGAATGAGACAGAGAGAATGGGAGAGGAAAAGAGTCTATTCAGTGTTCAGAAAAGAGGTGTAAAAAAGCCCTCTTACAAAAGGAGCTTAAAAGGCTACCTGTAGCATGTTCTTTTTTCCCTTGCTAGGATTAATATGTAATCTCATTCACAGACACTGAAGCTCAGGCGTCGTCTTCATCTCAAGATCAGACTCTGGGGCTTTGTTTGCTCTCTTCACATGAGGAGGATGGGAGGAATTAAATCTGTGTGTTTGTGATGATGGGCAGTGTGGCGCCTATAGTGTCGTAGTTCTGATTTATGAGAATATGTTCTTTAGGTCACATTGATGGCTACAGACTACCCTGTCAGTCGCACTAGGATGAGCTTCATGTGCCTAATACAGCAAAGTTCAGTTGAGATTGGTACATTTGAATTTATAATTGGTTGAAAAACTCTTTCCGTTGTACTTGACCGTTGTCAGAGTGCTATGATCCAATATAGGCTTAAATATATGATCCAAGGTTAAAGGCTTCTTGATAACCTAGAAACTACATTTGAAAAGAATTCAGCTTCAGAAATTTTCTTGGATTCTTCAGAAAAGTGAGAATCCATTCTGTCTGCTAATTCGACCCACTGACCAGTGTCCACAGGATTTCAAAGGCGGCGAGACCAAAGGGCCATTGGCCTTTTCAAACCAGCAATAACAAACCCAGCACCAGACGTCCAATAAAGAGACTTCCACTTCATTTAAAGGTAATTAATATTCTCTGTCAGCCTGCCCGCTTTCTTTGGAGTGGCAGGTCCGGGCACGCCCCCTTGCACTGTAATGGAGTTGACTGGTTAACTTTGTGTTTGTGGCCTGTGTGCTGCTGCCCGGGTGAGTGCGCTCAAGCACAGCCTGACGGTCAGCTTAGATCTGTGTGAATGGACCTGTCTCATAGCCCACTGCACTCCAATAGACCACTCTGTCTCTCACTGTCTACCTCTCTTTATTTCTCCGTTTTCTTTTTTTGTAGCAGGCTCTCGTTTTTAGATTCAGACTGTTTCTAATTCTTTCTTGTCTGAGAACCTTCAAAATGTTACATTTTTAAATGAGAATATTCAAGAGGTCAAATATGTTTAGAGCCTTAAACTTAATGACCTAAATTAAATTACATTAATTACAAAGATTCAGCACTGACAATTCTCATGAGAAAGAAATGTTGACTGCTTTGGGAGACATTGGCCACCTTTTAAATGAAGGATTCACCGACATTAATAGTCCAGCCAATTCTGATAAGCCAGTTATATAGACATATTTTTTCCTCCATGCAGTTTCCTCCATTAAAATCAATCATTTTAAATGCTATTGAATTTAGGCATCACAACATTACCAAATACACACAAAAATGGAAATTCGGTTATCATTTGCTCACCCTCATGTTGTTACAAACCTGGATGGCCGTCTGTCTTCTGCAAACCACAAAGGTGGACTGGCTAACATGTGGTATTTAGTTTCACATAAGAAAAAGTCATACAGTTTTGGACCCCATGAACCCTATTTTATCATCACTGTATCTTTCAGCAAGACCCTACACACTAGGTTGCTTTATGGAGACTACTGGTGCAAACTCTAAATGAAATGTTTTCAGTTCTTCTGTCATGTATATCATACTGCCTAATTTCAAATGTGCAATTATAGGTGTGTTAGTTTAGTTTCATGCTAAACAATTGTCATTATTCAGTTTCCTGTATTCAGAGAGTGATGTAGTTAAATGGAAAATAATTGCTGGTACATTAGCAGCCTGGTTTGCCTGCCTATTTACTAGGCTGAAGATAATGAGGAAATCAATGGTACACATTTAGCCCAGCTTTAGCAGCACTTGGACAGAAAGCATGGCCACAAGTAAACAAATTTCCATTAATCACTCTGCTCACTATGCCTCTGGCTCAGTCCCTGGATGTGAGGAACATGGTCAGACCTGAAACTGAGTAGAAGCAAGTGATAAGGATTAGGTTTTTGTATTTGGAGCACATCATTGGAAATTACCAGTCAGAAAGGGTTTAGGATGACCAAGAGACTGTACAATGGTGCACTGAGTGTGTGAGGTATAGCAGCAGAGAACCACGCTGCCAATCACAATTAGCTGCTCAAATTAATGCCAACCTTTGATGATGAAACCAAACCTGTTACTTTTTGCTAGAATGGATAAATCGTTCAGTTCTTTGGAATATCCTGTTCTTAAAATGAACAGTTCACTTTCTCTTAAAATGTTTCATTTACTCGCATGTATGTAATGCCAAACCTTTGACATTCTTTATTCTGTGGAACACAAAAGAAAATATTTAGAAAAGTTGCAGTCCAAACAACATTGGACCCCTTTGACTTTTATTGTTTGAACCAAAAAACATTGAGGCTTTTTTTCAAAATGAAGAAGAAAGTCAGTAATATTTGGAACAATATGAGAGTGAATAAATAGTTCACATAAAGATAAAAACATTCTGAAATTATCTCTGTAACCCCTAGTCTTGTATGTTTTTCTACCTTTTCTGGTCCCTGGTGTTGCTGCTGGTGGAACAAAAATCAGCATCAACCTCAGAAATCACATCCTTTGTAGCAATTTTTCTTCACAGTGAAATCTATGCAGTGTGCGCCACACAATACCTGCTAGGGTTTCATGTTTGTGCTGGAGAAGACCCTCTCATTGTGACCCACATCAAACAAGGGTTCAGGGAGCCCAGGGTCCAAAGCCTGACCTCATTTGCAGCTGAATGTGAGAGCTGGGTCTGTGAGCAGGAGCTGTGATTAGCATATGTTTGTTTGTGGAGGCCCAAGAATGGAGGAGAAGATACCAACAAAACACAGCTGGTGTGAACTGCGCCCTCACCTGCAGGTACTGCGGGTCTCATATGATGGAAAGACCATCTGAAAAGATGGTTTGAGAACAGTGTGGTAGTGGTGGGAAGGTTTCAAAATAAATTATTTGTTCTTTTTTTACCATCTTTTTGCCGTTTATAAGCTCAAATTTAAATGAAGCCATATAGGCACATATTGCTGACTATGTGTTTTAGTTTTTTCAATTAATGTTCATTAATAAGGGTGTTTATTGTAATTTCATGTGTCTCAGTTCAAACTGTTGCACTCGTAATTCAGGTAATCAAAACCCAAATATAATCAGCATATGCATTAATCATGCTTAAAATTAATCTATCAACAGGAAAAAGTTTTAGGATGTTGTAATAAAATGTAATTTATTTAAAAAGGAAAAAAATCAGATTAGTCAGATTATTTTGGTTTTTCCAATAAGGCTTTTATGCTCACCAAGGCTGCATTTACAGTATTTGTTCAAATTCTATTTTTAAACTTAAAAAAAAAAAAAAAAAAAAAAAAAAAAAAAAAGTTTATTCCTGTTATGGCCAAGCTGAATTTTCAGCATCATTACTTCAGTCTTCAGTGTCATGATCCTTCAGAAATCATTCTAATATGCTGATTTGGTGCTCAGGAAACATTTCTTACTATCAATGTTGAAAACAGTGCTGAATATTTTTATGGAACTATGATAAATTTTTCAGGTTTCTGTGATGAATAGAAAGTTCAAAAGTACCGCATTTATTTAAAATATAAACTTTTTTTGACATTATAAATGTCTTTATTGTCATATTTGATCGATTTAATGCATCCTTACTGAATAAAAGTATTAATTTCTTTCAAAAATAAAAAAAACAATTTAACTGATTAATTGAGAAGATCTGAGTCAAAAGCACATTCATTTGCAAATCAGACAGCAATGCATTTTTGAGAGAAACGTTATTATTGGATTGGATGTTTAGGCTAAGAAATTATGCGTGGAGCTGTGCAAAAATTTGAATGGACACGTCACGATAGATATGAAACGATGTCTGCATTGTAAGACATTAACCAAGCCATTAAATACATTTTTTGCAGTTGAGCTGGGATTTCAGTGGAAGGCCATCCTCTTGAACCCAAAGTGGACAGTGGCTCTCTGCTCACATAAATCTCACTAAACAGGTGGTTTTATTTTTCCAGTTATCAGATATCTAATGCTAAAATTATAAACTGGACCGCAGTAAACGCTGTTGCTGAACTGAGTGTGATGGACATCTCTATTGGTGTGAATAGTAGAATTTATTATTAGAAGGATTAACCTCTTGAGATGTATCATCTCGTTTTCGAGAGGGTCCTTGCGTACAATGTAACACAATTACAACATAAAAATAAAAACATAACAAAATTACAATTAACAGTACATAAACAAAAGCAAACAACAAAACACAAACAATAAATACAAAAATAATAAAAATTACACCACCAAGATACCAGAATAAACAATAATATATACAAAAAATAAATACTGATCAGAAAATACAATTTTAAATTAACATCAATCACAAATATAAATAAACATAAACAACAGTAAACATAACAACAACAACAACAGTGACAGTTTCAATGAAAACATATGCAGTCTTTAAACATAAATGCTCTTTTGCCAATTGTTTTTTTTTTTTGCACAAGGAACAAGAAAATAAGTCTGGACAGAATGCCTAACTTGGTGGTTTGAAGAAAAGGGTACAAAGTATTGTTGTAGATAACTAGGATAATTGAAATAAATACATTTAAATATAAATTGAAGCCAATGAATGTGCCTTCTCACACACAAAGATGACCACTGGAGTGCATCATACATTGTACAGTGATGTGTGTAAAAAGAACATCCTAAAACAAATCTGCAAGTTCTATTATATGCTGTATTAAGCGAGGCAAGATCAGATTTTAACGCCGTTTGATAAACCACTTCAAAATAATCAAAAGACGGAAATATTAATTGAGAAACAAGTTTCTTACGAACACTATAAGAAAAACAATTTCGAGATTGATGCAAGATACTCATTCCAACGTTGACTTTGCGTAAAACATGATTAATGTGTGGTTTAAAAGAAAGTTTAGAATCAAGCCATACACCAAGATATTTAATAGTATCAACTGTATGCAAAGGAGTACCGTCTTTACATGATACAACACAAGAACAGGTTTTGGAATTAAGTTTCCAAAAATCATAGTATATGACTTGGTTTTATTAAGCACTAATTTGTACATTTGTAAAGTATTAAAATCCGATTGAAGAGATTATTTAATTTGCATAAAATCTGAATTGGATGCATATATATGACAGTATCATCTGCATAAAGTTGAACCTGACCGTTTTTGAGAGGTAATGGTAGATTATTTACATAAATGGAAAAAAGAAGTGGTCCCAGAATTGAACCTTGAGGCACACTTTTTTTTTTTTTCTCTTTTTTTTTATTTAGAAGATCAGATGTATTCCCATTTAGGACAACACATTGTTTTCTGTTATGCAGATATGAATTAAACCACAAAACTGTATTTTCAGAAAAACCAATAGCATGTTTATCTAAAAGAAAATAACGATCAACCAAATCAAAAGCTTTAGTTAAATCAAGAAAAGTAGCACCTGTGAGCTTGCCATTATCTGAAGCTGAAAACACACCATTAGTAAAATTAAGTAATGCAGTAGTTGTAGAATGATTAGACCTAAAGCCAGATTGAGATGATGATAGAATATTATTAATACATAAATAATTTGAAAGTTGTTTCTAAATTAATTTTTCAAAAACTTGTGTGAATGGGGAGGAAGAGGTTAATGACCTTGAAGGTTAAGATCTGTGGGTTATTGACCACAACCACTGAAACACAATGAGCCGTGGTTAATGGAGTAGTACAAGGCATCCAGAAATAGTGATGTGTTGTAGATTCATTTTGTGTGTGTGTATACCCAGACTATGTTAAAGCCTTCATGTCCTTGTCCTTCACTTGGATGTTGTGACCAGCTGAGCGTGTGTTCTACCTGTGTTGCTTCTCTGGTTTACCTGCTCCAGGAACACAGACTATCAACTTCAACCTCGGTGAGCTGTCACAGCCACTTTAAGTAACGCATACGCAAAACAAACAATCCTCTCAGCTCAAGGGAGACGTCAGGAGAGAGGGAACATTTGGCCTGCTATTCTGACATGGCTCATTTTCCCAAAACCATTCAGTACCATTTAAAAAAAAAAAATCTTTATTTTGTCCTTTTTTGGTCTGGCTAGAAAGGTTAGAATGGTTTTGAGAAGAGTGTGGGATCAAGAGCAAGATGTAAAACCCCAATTTTATTAGGTTCAGAGTCTCTTAAAGGCATTATTGTACAGACTGGTCGTTCTAGCAAAAGCATGGCCTATACAAACCAGTCTGATTTTGAAAACCTGATTGTGGTATTTTGATGTACTTGACTTTCATTATTTTTAAGGAATCTCATTCTGAATTATTCTTGAATTCTTGTTTTAGGCTGCTAATTCTGGTCTTTATATGGTTTTGTTTTCAGCAGGATTGTGTCTCATTCAGAATTGAAAATTACCTTTCATTTCCTGAGTCAAATTTGAATTGAGGTTCAGTATTGCAATTAACAAATTCTGTTAATTACTCACCCTTATGTTGTTCCAACCCCGTAAGACTTTCATTCATCTTCGGAACACAAATTAATATATTTTTGATTAAATCTGAGAGCTGTCAGATTCAGAAATCTGACATTTTAAACAAACCCTGAACAGAGGAGAGTCTTCTGGCAAAATGAGAATGCGACTGAGCTTGTAATAAAACGAGAATTAACATTGGCTTGACTTTTTAGAGATGCTGAGAACTGAGAGATTTGAAATGTTGTAAAAGTGACTCAAAGATGGCGTTTTTATTACTCAACAGGTCAGTAAGGTATTTTATTCAACAGAGTTCATAGTGAAGCATTATCTACAGTATAAGGGTCATTTCATTATGCATGTAGTGTTGTGCTGGAATTTATTTTCAACAAAGTACCATGTCTATTAATGGGTATGGCTACAGTAACGTCTTCAGCTAGTCAGATTTTTTCATCCAAACTGGTTATCTCTTAAGTCTAGTAATCAATGTTTTATGAGCAGTAGGATAATCAATCATCCACACAGTCAAGCCAAGCTAAAGCGCAACCAGAACAATGTTCTTCCGCAAAATGCATGCGGTTTGTTTTTTAACCGCTACAGGGCAAAAAGTTACATAGTGTACCTTTTAAATAAAGAATGCTATGTTCACACCATGTCATAATTACTGTTATTATACAAGATGACAACATGTGATGTTCAACTTGGCGCTGTTCAACAATCATGTGGTACAAGTTGGAGCTCTTAGAAACTTCTGAGTTGCAATTCATTAAAGTCCTCTTCCTGTCATTCCAGTTCCAATTTAACTTCCTTTAGGGGTGTGGCCAGTTGAAATTAAATTCATAATCATGAATTGAAAAATAGCTATTTCTTCAATTCTGAATTTTGTCTATTCTGAGGTTTGCAGATGTGTTTTACTTTCTTAAAGCCAATATAAAAGTATTTAAAAATACTACTTAACTTTAAATTGTGGCATGTTTCTGAGTAAGACAGTGTATTCAATGAGAAACCCACTTTACTCATTGAGCTGTTGTTTCCTTTTTGACCCACTTAAACAAAGAGAGCCATGCAATGATAGTGTTCACACTTTTTTGGGGTAATTAAAAAATGTTTTTGAATGCATCAGCTCAAAAGTGACCCATGTCAGCTTTAACATATTTCAGGCTAAATGGTGACAAGCTTATGATGAGGACAAGGTATGAAGAGAAGCGAGTGAAGTGAAAATTAAATGGCAGCGTTCATAATGGGATGTTGAGCTGCTTTGCAGGTGACAGGGCGTCTGGGTGGCATTGGATGTTTGTCGTTGGATGAATGTCCTTGTGTCTGTGTGCTGTGATTTAAATCAGCTGCAGGAGACACAGCTCTGATGGCTAGACAAAGATACAGGCAAGAACACAGCTGGAGGCATGAAGAGGTTGAGGATGAGCACGATAGAGACTGACTGTGACAGAGAGTGTTGTTAAAAGTAAGTGTGCAAAATCTGTCCAGTTTCAGTGGTCCGTTCACTTGGTTAGACAGAAAAAGTCTGATCAACATGTAAATCAGCTAATAACACATGTTTGTTTTCTGCACATGATGTGCATGGGTTAAGTAAATCTGATTTGATGATACCATACTTTTATAAGCAATACAAGTAAAAAATTATGCTGAAACTAAAAGAAAATTCACTGTTAAATAACTAAACCGAAAATTAAACCAAAATGAAAATAAAAGCTAAAATATATTAATATTAAAGTGGTTATTTGCCCAAAATTGTCATACTTTCATTTACTCACTCAAGTTGTTCCAAACATGCATTTTTCTTCTGCATGAAGACTGTTCAGGTTTTTTTACATTATATAATTTACATTATAAAATAATCTCACTTGAATTTGTTCTAGAACATTTGGCAAGATGTTATGGTGTGTTGGAAGCCTGTCTGGAACCTATAGTTTTCAAAAAACACTGTCTGTTAAGTCATTGACTGTTTGGCAGCTGCATTAGGCATATACCTAAATGTGTATATGGAGGTGTATAGAAACATGAAATGAGCTAAACAAGATGTATTAGAGGTAAAGTTTGTCTGCTCTCATGTCACCCTGCCATCAGTTTAGCCACAGTGCAAAATCTCCTTGCAACTCCCATCTCTTTACCCACTTCTGAACGGCTTTACTCGTTACTCCTTTAAGGGAGCTCATTCTTATCCTGATTATAGGCACTGACATCTCGGTTGCCTTAGAAACGAGTGGATCGTCTGATCCCAAACCAGAATTGTCTTTAGCATCCCTGCACATCAAACACAGAAAAATGCCATGTGTTTAGTACACGCACATATTCTGGAATTAAGTATTTTTATGTAAAACATAAAACTGTTTTCTCTTTTTGGTCTAGACTCTTGAGTGCAGCATTTATTTTTCAAATCAGCTCAATTTAACCCTTAAACGCATTCCTCGGGTCTTTAGTGACCCGGGACGTCATTCACTGCCCTCCTCCTTATTCATTTTTTAAAGTTAGACATCAACCTTCTTAGTATTCCAAAATCAATTTATTATAAACAATGTAACAAATTTTTTTTAGTAACATTATAAAAGATTGCCTGTTTCCCTATTCATTTTTTGTAAAAAATGTATAGGGTCGCTAATGACCCGAGGTGTGTAAAAGCGCAAGTATATTTTTTCTGCACAACAATTGAATCTTTGATTACTGAATAAGTGCAGTTTACCTTTATTCCACAAGGTGGCGATTCTCTAATACAGAATGATGAAGTGACGTTTCACTCATAGTTTCTGCAGGAAGAGAACAAAAGAATAGGAAGTATCATCAGCAAAACTTGAAATGGCTCAGCGATTTTATTGCAGAGCAAGTACTAAACATAATCAAATATTAGTGTCACTGTCACTTGATGGTGGATCTGGTAAAGAAGCTGTCAGGGATCAAAACTTTGTTTTGAAGAAGTTAAAAATGATAGTTTTGAGAATATGTTTGAGATCGGGAATATGAGCCAGATGCTGAATATACTATGAAATGAGCTCTGACAAGGACAGTGATGATGGTCTAAAACATCTGCTCAAATTTAACCCTTCCAAGCTCCAAAAGGTAACAAAAATGCTTTATTTTATTCTTCTGTAATTATTACTTTAATATCAGGAGAGTTTTTTTATTGTTGTGATCCATCCATGTAGAGATCCATCCATGTTAGATATAGATCCAGGTCGCTAAAGACCCGAATATGTAATGATGATTGGTGAAACATTCATGCATTTAAGGGTTAATCAAAACTTCTTGCATCGCCTCTGATAAACACAACATGGCACTTATGACTTTCATGGCATCTGTGAGAGCTTTCTGTTGATGTGTTAAATGGCATTAATTCAACAAGTACATTCAGCTTATGTGGTGCTTGTAAACAAATACATGTGGTAAATGCAGCTAACCTGCTTCCTCTGCCTCTCACTCTTCAAGCACAAGCTGCACATTGGCTTGTTGTGTTTCAAGGATGTAGTGTAACTATAATAGCCATGAAAGGTATTTATTTGCTGCTCTTGGTGTGCTCAAGAATCATTTTTAATAAGCAAGCATGGAATGAATGAGAGCAAGCTGAATAGAAATTGCAGAATGCAGACTGTTTCAAAAGCTAAACATCATATGAATGCATTCATAAGAGCAGAAACCTTGTGTTCGGAATCTACCATTCATTGTTATTTTTTTACACCATCCATTATTTTATATTGTAATAATGCAGTAGCCTAATACTATTTAGAATGTAGGATGCTGCACAGAGATTTTAGTCTTATGGTGGTCAAAGAGGTTGACGGATAAGATTCCTTGTTGGTTTCTGTGCTTTAACGCTCTCATCCCCCCCTTCATCTGTCAACTCATTTTCTATACTTTGGCTTTCCAGTGTTTAACAAACACCTACAATTCCAATAGGTTGTGTGGTGGATGGGTGGCGAGGTGGCGATGAAGGAAATGGAATCATTCTATGGTCCTGTTCCCTGACCTGGCTGTCAAGGACTGCAATACACCTTGTTTCCTGTCTGTATGCATTTATGGTCTTGGATATTTACTATTGCAAAGTTCAAAACAAACATATATTTCCTTGTGGCTGTTCCCTGTTGCTTTATACTTAATATATAATTTGGTTTGTGTTATTGTCATTGTTTCTATAGCATTGGTCGATACTGGTTTCTGGAAATCGAACTTTCTGTACAAGCTGTTCTTTCAAAACGATGCAATCAAGTACCTTTAATGGCATTTGTTACCTTTTTCCTGGTTATAAAATGTGTAAAAAACATCATGTGTATTTAAAGGGTTAGTTCACGTAAAAATTACCCCCCAGAGGGAGAGGGACGCTGTAAACTGATGTAAACTGTGCAGTGTGCTTCGGGGACCTGTTGTTTCACGATAATGTCCTCCGTCGTGTAAACAGGTATGCACTGAGATTGTCATGTTGAGTGGAAGTGAAGAAATTGATTTTATCTATTATTATTTATAGTTGTAATCTTTCATACAAGATGGCAAAATATTTTATTATATGAAGGAGAATATATTTTTCCCCCTGATTTTACCATCTTGTGTGAATTATGACGACTTCTCATGAAGCAGGGCTGGTATAACTACATATTTTAATATTTACAAATGTATTATTTAGATAAGTGATGACTTAGCCTGAACATTTTGCCTAATGCAACTGATATATATACACTCGGCCACTTTATTAGGTACACTCAACTGCTTGTTTAAGCAGATATCTAATCAGCAATCACATGGCAGCAACTCAATACATTTAAGCATGTAGACATGTTCAAGACGATCTGCTGAAGTTCAAACTGAGCATCAGAATGAGGAAGAAAGGGGATTTAAGTGACTTTAAACATGGCATGGTTGTTTGTGCCATAGGCTGGTCTGAGTATTTCAGAAACTACTGATCTACTGGGATTTTTCACTTACAACCATCTCTAGGGTTTACAGAGAAAAGTCAGAAAAAGAGAAAATATCCAGTGAGTTGCAGTTCTAAAAAGCCTTGTTGATGCCAGAGGTCAGAGCAGAATGGCCAGACTGGTTCGGGTTGATAGAAAGGCAAGGGTAACTCAAATAACCACTCGTTACAACCGAGGTATACAGAAGAGCATCTCTGAATGCACAATTCATGTTGCCGAACCTTGAAGCAAATGGGCTACAGCAGCAGAAGATACACCAGTGCCACTCCTGTCAGCTAAGAACTGGAAACTGAGGCTACAATTCACACAGGCTCACCCAAATTGGACAATAGGAGATTGCCTAAAAACGTTGCCTGGTCTGAGTCTTGATTTCTGCTGCGACATTCAGATGGTAGGGTCAGAATTTGTCATAAACAACATGAAAGGATGGATCCATCGTGCCTTGTATCAATGGTTCAGGCTGCTGGTGGTGTAATGGTGTGGGGGATATTTTCTTGGCAAACTTGGGGCCTCTTAGTACCAATTGAGCATCATATTAAGTATTGTTGCTGACCATGTCCATCCCTTTATAACCACAGTGGACCCATCTACTGATGGCTACTTCCAGCAGGATAACATGCATGTCACTAAGCTCAAATCATCTCAAACTGGTTTCTTGAACATGACAATGAGTTCACTGTACTCAAATGGCCACCACAGTCACCAGATCATGGATGCGCATCCTTCAAATCTGCAACAACTGCGTGATGCTATCATGTCTATATGGACCAAATTCTCTAAGGAATGTTTCCAGCACCTTGTTGAATCTATGCCATGAAGAATTAAGGCAGTTCTGAAGGCAAAGGAGGTCCACGAACACAGTACTATAGGTGTACCTAATAAACTGGCTGGTGAGTGTATACGTTTGGGGTCAGTAAGATTCTTGTAAAGAAATTTTTATAAAAGATTTTACGCAAAGATGGATTAAATGTGACAGTAAAGATATGTATAATGTTACAAAATATGTCTATTTCAAATAATATTGAATGTATTGGTTTGCAATAATAATGCTGTTCTTTTGAACTTTCTATTCATCAAAGAATCTTGAAAAAAAAAAAGTCAGTTTCCACAAAAATATGAATCTGCAAAAACTGTTTTCAAAATTGATAATAAGAAATGTTTATTTTGCAGCTTATTAGAATGATTTCTGAAGGATCATGTGACACTGAAGACTGGAGTAATGATGCTGAAAAATCAGCGTTGCCATCACAGGAATAAATTACATTTTAAAATGTATTCCACTAAAAAGCAGTTCTTTCCAATTGTAATAATACTTCAAAATATTTTTTATCAAATAAATGCAGCCTTTGTGAGCATAAGAGACTAACATAAAAAAATCTTACTGACCTCAAACATTTGAATGGTAGACGTATATTTGTTTTAATAGTCATCATTACTTAGTATTGGTCGATTCTCTGCAGATGTAATAGATTTGCCAAACTTCTTTACCTTCCACACTGTGTGAAAAGCCAACAGTCTCTCTATCAATCCCTCTTTCTGGTGTCTGGACTAATCAACGGCACTAATTGATTTGAGCGCTGGTGGGGGTGGGGGGCACCAGGGGAAGGGCATGAGCGGGTTATCTCTGGCCGTATCCAAAATCTTTCATATTAGCAGTAAAAGAAGAGTGAACAAGTGAAGAAATAATATACTCCCAAGGAAAAAATACACAATATTCATTCAAAAGTTCTTTATAAAAGCAATCATGGTGCTGAATCTGCTGATGCTATAATTTACAGTTTGTTCTTGTGTTGTCAGTACCTTGAAGACACAATGACTGGTAACAGCCGAGGCTCTGAAAGAGAAAGTCGCTCATCAAGGACACACCAAATGTGGAGAAGGCCAGAGAAATAAATTAATTATAGACTACTGTGTTTTTTTTTAGTATACACTAAATCTTCATCCCCCAACCTTAACTAAGGGTAAATGTCTAACTTCATTGTGACTGTTTGCTTTTGTTCACAGATGGGTAGACCTCCATTTATTCAGTCATGATGTAGTTGTTGACATTTTGCCTAAATATTATGAACTGATATATGGAAATAATTAATTTAGATAGCAAAGCTGTCAGTTGATATCAAAACATGAAAAAATGTTTTGCCAGGTTGCCTAACCTAAAAATGTGCTTTATTACATCTTAATTAACTGTTTATTCATGGCAAAAAATTATGACTGAATCAATGTGACCATTAGGTAATACAATTAAAAGTAATTTAAAGATCTATATCAGGTAACAGCTGTCTCTAACCACTTTTTACAGTGAAGAAAACCCGAGTTGCTGAAAAGCATTAACCGCTAAGTAATAATCTGATGTCTGAGTGAGACTGCCTATAGAATGTGAACAATGCACTGTCAGTAAATCGAGGAAAATGTCATTTTCCTATCATCTCTTATGATTTCTGAAATACTATGGATAAAAAATATTAGAGCCAAACGTTTGTTTCAGCCCATAAAGCAAAATAAGTAGCAGTCTAACCATGACATTTAGAAATATACCTTGCACATTTTAATTTATATTTAATCTTAAACTATATTTTTTCCATTTTATTTAAAAACGGACAGTGGGAGGAATTTTTTTTTTTCTCTAGGAAAAATATGGTCAAATAAAATATCAGTTAACAACAACAACAACAATAATAATAAACGATACATCCTGTTACTTAATGAATAGCCTCATAATTTGACAAATGCTTTTCGACTAAATAGAAACACCAAAATTTCTTTGAAACACCACTTTATTTTTATTGATAGGTGCCCGTTGTTCTGCAAAAATCATTTATACAGAATGAGTTAAATGCTTTTGCTGAAAAATAAAATAAAAAAGTGCGGATTTGACAGGTAATTCCAACGTTGTGTTATAAGAAAACGGTCAGACATTTTTAAAGAAAAGATGCACAGGAACATTTTTAAAGAAAAGATGACGCAAACGCATCGTTTGTGTGGCATAATCCCGTTATTATAAAGTGCAGCTCCACATTGAGGGCGCTGAGATGTAGCCTACTCAATACCAATAAGCATGTTATGAGATTATCATGAGTGCCTCCTTCACATAATTATTTAATTTACTAGGGGAACATTTGCTTAGTCTGCAAGGTTTCTTTTCACATTAATTTTATAAAATAAACAAACAATTCATAACTAGTTTATGTACATGCATAATTTAGCTACATAAGAGCAAAAGTCTATTTAAATATGTCCAGAAATTGGTCCATTAATCATTGTTTTTACTCGATTCTTGGTCGCTCTGATCATCTGTGAAGCAAACATCGACGTCGCTGTCGTTGTCGCTTTTTTGCTCGGCGTCCTCGAAGATGCCATCCATTTTGTCTTCGGATTTTTTGATGCTTTGACCAGGATGCCTCGATTTGACGTGCCTCTCCAAATCTCGCCTGCGAACGAGCACCTTCCCGCAGAACTCGCACCTGTAGGGCGTGTTTCCCTCCGCGTGCAGTCGGATGTGTTTATTGAGATTGCTAGGATCGCCAAAAGGCCTAAAACACACTTTACATTTGAGTGGTTTGTAGCCTGTATGAGTCCTCATGTGAATCTTCAGCCCGTATTTTCGAGAGTACAGTTTGCCACAATAAAGACACAAATGTCCCTTTTTTGGCTTGCCCGAGTTTGGGTTCGATGCGGGCATAGACTCCAGTCGTGAACGGTTCTTCTCTACGGCGATTTCAGACAGCTGTTGCGTGTGCATTGCAATCTCCCTGTCGATATTCGTAATCGCGTTTAGATCTGGATTTAGAGCGGGCGCGCCGAAATAGTCTGGGTATTTCAGCAGGTTGCCGAAGTGAAATTTCAGAGGGTAGTACGGGGAACTATAAAGGAGCTCTCCATTGTAAACCGTGAATGGCATGAGGGGTATGTTGCAGTCTCCATTGTAGGATTTTCCACCATCAAACTGTGGCAAGGAGAACCTCTCGAAGTGAAACCCGGCCGGAAGCTGGGAGTAGCGCGAGGGCGACAGGGTAGGGTGCATGCGGTTGTCAACGTGCTTGAAAGCTGAAGTCTCCTCAAAATGTGGCAGTAGAGGAAAGCCACGGATGGTGTTTGCGCAGGGGATCACGGGAGGGGTGCTGTCCATGGTGTGCGCGCATTTTGAGGGATGAACGTTTGGTTCGTTTAGGGTGCGCACTGACTTGATGTTTCCCAGCAGTTTACTGAACCCAATACTGTTTGGTTTCCCATTGGGCTCATCTCTCGCGACCTCAGCCGGGGAGATCTTTGAAAGTCCCATTGGTTTGAAAGCAGAGCGCACGCCGGGATGGAAACCCATGCTGTTGAGCACAGACGATGTCCCGCCGAGGCCCAGGATGTGTCCTGGGTTCCTGGCCGAGGTCACGCTCATGTCAAGGGCCCTGTCCTGCTCCTCTGCGCTGGGTTTTTTGGATAGTCCCGCTTTGTTGGCGAACGGTTTCAATGCGTCTGACATGAAGGTGCTGTGGCCGATTCGTGGAGAGGACGACGTATTCGGGATGTCCCCTGATTTCGGAGATCTGTTGAAGTTGTCTGTGCCTCTCACTTGCTCGTTGCTCACCAAACTTCTGCCGTTGCTCAACGCACAGTGGAAATGCACGTGAGCTTTCAGGGTGTTCGGGTATTTGAATATTCTCCAGCAGTACCAGCAAATGTAGCGCTCCTCGCCTGAAACAAAAATTAAAAAAGCAATTAAATTACGTTATTCTCAGATACAACACTCTTAAATTGCATGAGGAAAATGTTTTACAATTAGATTTCATTGGAGACTCTTTTTGAAATAAAACTCAAATAGTGCGTCAAAGATGTTTTAATCTCTAGAGCACCATTATAACAAATCAAGAACGACTGTAAATGATTCTTGTTGACAAGATGGCCTTTTGCTGAATATGATAGCCTGCAGTCATGACTTTTTATCACCGCGCCTTGGTCACGTTGGCATGACACCAGTTGGGCAGTCTGGGGTCAATGATATAGATGTAATGATTTTGTAATCCTCAAAACCCCGTTGTTTATTGTCACTATCAAAAGAGCAAGCGCCGGCCCAATCTGGCGCTTACAAACCAATACATTCAATAGGGACTTTCCCTGTGCGCTTTCCCGTGGAATTGACGGCAGCTGTTGCTTGAAATCGCGAGTCGCATAAGACAATGAGGCTGGCCCATCTGTTGACGCTGGAGAATAGGAAGCGTATGTCAAGGAGCGCACCGTGTATTGGCCCGAGAGCAGCGCTCACAGTACAGCGTCGCAAATCAGGGCAATATACATCCCACATAAAAGTTTGCATTCACTGGCAAACAATACATTATGCAGCCAGCTAATTTACCGTAGAGCACCTTTTTGAATGTATTTGCTTTTGAATACATGAATATTAATGGCTAGATGACATTTGTTAACCCTCGCTGAACTACACTGCGCATCAGCCCAGGAGAGCACATCCAGGACTTTATTAGTGAATACAACTAATTAAGAGAGATAATACATACAGACCGTAGCTGAGCATGAATGATCAATCATATGTAAATATATAGCAAATACAGTAGCCTGCAGCGTGTGTGTGTGTGTAGGCTACTCTGCTCAATAATTCTCAACCAATCACTGAGTTACTGCCCCAGACGCCAGACCTTTCGATTTACTAACTAAACAGGGATAATCTGACAACATTCTCAGATAAGCCTATTAAATCGGATTTGAATAGGATTTGGCTTTGATTGTGCTGGTGGCCGTGTTGCTTAAAAAATCGTTCATAGCGCATCAAAACTAATTTACTATTAGTTTTAACAATATATAATAGGCTATAGGCTATAATAATATAATATAATATAATATAATATAATATAATATAATAATATGCTTATTTAGGCTAATTTGGTAATACACTGTCGCTTTATTTGATAATTGCAAAATTATTTTATTTTTTTATTATTTCATTTGGGATTTATTTTACGCTATGCATTTTGATTATTATTATTATTTTAATTCGTAATTTGAATGACTATATAGCCTACAGCTTGTAGGGTACTTTATATTTCTGAAATATATTCAAGTAAAGTGAAAAGGTCTAAGGTATTCTCTACTTGAAGAATTATATTTAATTATTGCACATTTCTAAATAAACGAAATTATGACGCACGTCTCACCTTTTTCGTCATGAGTTGGAGTTGCAGTCGTAGGAATGTCAAACCATTGCGCCAGTGCGTTGGAATACCAAACGCTCAATTCCTCTCCAGACTGTATTTCTCTCATCACACGGTAGAATATCTTTCGAAAAGAAGGAAAAGTATTAGAAATAGTCTGTAATTTACCTTGGATCAAATTCATTATTTTTTTTCCTTTCTCACCTGTCCTCCAGGTAAATCCGAGACTGCCTCGAGGTTCTGTTCTTGACTGTTCCTGGCCGCGCGTATTAACCCGATCCAATCTGGAACTGCGCTGCCAGACTCATCCACGAATTCTCCCCTCACCAGACGAATCTACAAATACAAATTTCAACATGAATAACATAATATTGTTTACTTGGTTCATAACGAAAGGTAGCTAAAATAGTCAAACTCTTCAGTCAATTTTTATGTAAAAATGTATACACATATATTATATACCTAATATTCTTTGTTGTCTTTTTGTTTTTTGTTTTCTCCCCACGCATTTTTAATTATATCACCCCAAGGTATTTCAAACAAAAGCGCGTTAATGTCGTTTTATTCGGTCTATTAGACAATGGTGATAATTTTACAAGGAACAGGCCACATAATTGAGTTGATATGAGAAACGAATTTGAAGAGTGTCAAAGCATTTCCATTCTGTTCAAACAAATTAAAGATTAAAGCGTGACATTTGACACGGAGATTGCACCTGATGATCGCCCATGGCCCGCGGCGTTGCATTTACGCGCATCAATCACAGAAGCAGACAGCGGAAAGAGCTCCAGTCTATTTACAACTTATTTAGGAAAGTGAAAGCCGTTTACATGCAACGCCTTTTAAACCCATTTGATTTACGAATATTCCACATTTAATTTTTTTTTAAATATATTTCATATTCATACATTTAATTTTTTTTAAAATAAAATACATGGGCCATATTGTGATTTTATACTAATATTTAATATACTGTTTCAGTTAAATTTAATCAAGATTTTATATACTGATCGGTTAATTGTCTGATTTACTGTTATCTTTATCGAAATAAATTGGTACTTGGGAAAAACCAGCCCTCAAGCCTTTGAAATGTAATAGGGTAGAAGGCATGAAATCTCGCCCAGATACTCAGGTCACCCTATTAAGGCGGTTAAGTAAAAGAATGACATGTTGTCCTGCTAATATAACTCAATTATTTCTAACCTGACAGCACAAACCAATTAATACGAGGATGCTTTATGAAGAGTGACAGGTCAGCATCGAGACTTGGAAAAGTAAAGTGCACTAACTTTTTTTTTTTTTTTACGGTATAAATAATTACTTATAAATGTATAAAAAAATGTTTTTAAAATATACTTTTTCTTTGTTTCTTAGTTTGATTTAGACTTTTTTCAGATTAAAGCATTATTATTATTAGTAGTAGTAGTAGTAGTAGAAACAATATAATTAAAATATAATAATAATAATAGTAGTTTATTATTATTATTATTATTATTATTATTGTATTATTATTATTATTATTATTATTATTATTATTATTATTATTATTATTATTATTATTATTGTATTTTATTTGTGCTTGTATGTAGGTGTCATTCAATAAATTAAATTAAAAGCTGCAGAATAAAATACAAATGTGAGAGGCATATTTGCAGGTATAATCTATTCTACATTGTACAATATTTTGCACATCTTGTTTAAAATGTCCCGAATGCATAATTCACATTTCTCTCGGTGTGCATTTTATAAAAACTTTCAAAAGTCATAATAAAATGTTCAACATTCTAATCTTTCTTAAAGAGCGCGTTGGAAATGAATCAAACTAACCTTCTTTTTCACTCCAAGTTCCTTGCGGTCCGAAACATACTTCCCGAGTTTGAAGATGCCCGGGACCGGACCTATCCGAAGCCCGGCTGGGATGCTACAGTCAGCGAACAAACTGATAGTGGGTGTCCGAGTCGCTTGCATGGCTTGCTCTGTGTGGGGCTGAGCTATCCGAACCAGGACGATCAAGCAGCCACTGATTGAGATGAGCAGAGAGTCTGAGATGAGGACAGACTAATATCCGCCCGCCAAGTGACGCGGTGGCGTGTGTGATCCGGCTTTTCTTATGGCGCAGTCAGGTTCCCCTCGGCACATTAATGCGCAAGGGCGAGCAGCGCGATGAGAGAGTTGCGCTCTTTTAGCAGCTGTAGAACCCTCCGAAATAGTCACATGGAGACTTTCCCTCACCCTCACGCATAATGAACCGCTCCAAACGGTCAAGAGACAATAGGCCCCAGCGACCTTCCCATCCCCAAAATCCAATTTGTCAAGGGCAGAGAAAAGAGAGTGCAGAATCAAAGGTCTGGCGCAACCATTAATCCTCAGCATGTGGCTTTGTCCGTCAGACAGTTCCGATATTTTAAGTGACAAATCCACTGTATAATTTCTCCATAAATTCTCTCCCCTTTTATTGTTCCTATACAAACCAGTTTTTGGAAATCAGTGACTACTTTAAATCTACTTGGCTGCATCCTTTTAGGTTTTATGTACTTCAAAGCTCTTTATTCTCTCCCTGGCTGCATTGTCTGTTGCCGTTTCAACAAAAGGAGCAGGAATGTTTGGGAGACTTGTTAACTTCTATTGACTCCCGGCGTGTGCCGTGCTGGGACCGGGCAGGTACTCAACGGGAGAACCAGCCAAAAAAATAAGAGCCGCTTTCAAAATAACCACCACCTTATCATTTCACACTTTTTGACAACAGGTCACGTATCAGGATGGTTGCATTCAGTTTTGATGAAGCGCCCTGCAGGGCTCTAGAACTAATGGAAAGGAGAAAAAAAGATTTGATATAAAGACGCAGGACAAAACAGAACAGAAAATCCTGTGCAAGACAATAGTTTCTGCTTGCGAATGTTTAATCGTTTAGCAGCTTTATACTTGTATTGAATAGTTTCAAGGAGAAAGCAATAATATTTTCTAAGTTCATTTTATTCATCCAACATTCAGATAAAGTGATAATTTTAGCCTCTACGAATTAATACACTTGGCCTATGTAACAGGCATTGCTCTTTTGAATACAAAGTTACTAAAGAGTTCAAACATCATAATAAATAACAGTTTAGTGTGTTATGTTATCATTTAGACATGTCAAGAAGAGAACACATGGCACTCTGATTTCACTCATGCAGGAGCATTGGGTGTCATTTGAAGTGACCACTGGTTTTAAAACTTCATTTGACCTCTTTGATCGTGGCCCTCAATGACTGAACAGAGGCCGAAGGGAAGAAACAAGAATTTGTGGGCGATAAATTCAAGCCATGAACATGTCCCGCTAACCTCTGCCCTGGCGACTCTGCGATGACACTACGCTGTAATTGGAGAAGCAGAGGTGGGATTTCTTTCTTCAGGAAAAGGTACCCCACTGCTCCTTTCTAGGAGTCTTCTCTTTGGGCTCCTTAATGAGTCAAAGAGCGTGAACGACACGCGAACAATTTTTGAATAGGCGCATGCAAAGGCCGGCTGTGCGCTGCGTTATTTATTAATGTTGCCATTTGTGACTGCCCAGATAGCAATGAGTCGGCGGACCACCGTCGGTGCTCCGGCGGCAGTATAAGCGGCAGAATGGCGACATCGCAAACACGTTGGACGGCGCACTGCCGGCGGCAGCCGCTTTTTAAAAGCGGCAGCCGCCTTCCTACCGCCTTCGTTCCGCGGCCGGCCCGCGGGCCAACCACCGTTCCGCCGCCTTTATATTGCAGGCGGCCCTTCCGCGGCCCGCCGGAGGCAAGCGCTATTTTCGAGCGATCAGCCGCCGCTTATTCTGGCTATATATATATATAGCATGCAGTTTATCAAGAATAATGATTGCTCAAACCAGACAAATATCCATTTGCCATTTTTATTCCACTTCAAAGTACAGTAACTGTATTTTAAACAAGATGTGTCAGATCACTGAAACATAACAGAAAAATATATAAATCAATATACTAACATGCAGGTTTCTAATTAAATTTTGGTTAAAAATAAAAAATAAAATCAGCCTTAGAAGCAAATTACAACTCTTACAATAACTGTTCATATAAAGAGGACAGCTCTAGGGTGAAACAAATTACCAGTAAACATTATGACAATTAAAGAGAATACTTGATACCAAATAATGTGCAGGATACCAAATAAATCAAAGTATGACATCACATTTACAAGCCATTTCTAACAATAGGATAAGTGGTAGTAATTTATAGTAAAGCTCTGGAGTAGAATAGACCATTATAACTGCAATGCTGACCTGTGGCACAAGGACTTACAAGCATTATTTGAAAAAAGAAAAAAAAGAAAGTAATTTCCACAGTGAGTGAGTATAGTGTGACACTTCTGACTTCTTTAGGGGTCTTGATGTTACTGACTGCAAGATAAAGAAAGGATTCCAGTTGTCAGTGATTCTGGGGTTTCAGTAGTCAGCCCAAGTGGTCGGCTGTGGGTCCCTCTCAGCTGTGCGGTGCCTTTTTCTGCCTTCACGGTCAGATGCTCCTTTCAGGTAACGTGAAACATTAACCTAGACCGCATCAGTGGCATCCTGGGTTGCTGAGTTCATCCGGATGGCTAATTTAGAAAATACAGATCTGTCATTTCATTTGAATTGCATGAGGCCATACACATCTACTTAAAATATAATTAAAAAATATTCAACTTACTTTGAACAATGGTCTAAAGGAACATGTCTCTAAAACATGCTTTATCCCCTACACCAAGCTGAAAATCCAAAAAAGTGTTACAAATTACATTTCTCTGAAGCTTCTCATAAATAAATTAAAAATGTGAAAGGCTAAGGATTCAGACTGTAATATATGCAGTATACAATCTTAAATTTTACTTTTTAGATTACTCTACGGCGTTATAATCAGCAAACTTACAAGTTGTTCCTGGAGCTTTTTATCCTGCTTCAAACTGTTGTCAAGAACCGGCAAATCTTCCTGGGTGTGTAGGGGGAGTAACAGATCCCCTGACAGGAGTAACTCCAACAGACACAACATCGCCAAACTCTGCAAGACGTCACAGCATAAGGGTCTGATCTGCACCTACAGGGTTTCCCAGAATAAAATAGTCAGTCCTGGTCCCTCAACTACTAAACTATGACATTTATATCTAGGTCTACTACATGTACAGGTAGCCCCAGTGGGAATTAAACCAACTACAACAGGTGCTGTTTGCAAGTTAAACCTGATTGCCCAGTGCAAGCAAACGTCTTCAACATTGTTTGTTGAACTTGCTTCACCTACTCTTGAAGTAAGCCGCTGTCATCCGAAGCTACAAAATGAAAGGCATATGGTAATTTTGGACTTACATCACACACAAAAAAGTACAATTTAAGAAACAGGGCAAGTTCTCACCTGCTCGTGCATTGCTTTCCCTCAGGGCTTGGTTCTACATTTAAAAAATAAAATAAAACAAACAACTAAAGGCACTATTTTCAATACTGTTAAAACACTGGACATTAAGACATAGGGCTAGAATATACCTTCACAGCTGAAAACTTCATGCTTGACATGAGATGTCATTGGAGTACAAGGGCCAACAATAGATCAATGACTTTCTCCCTCCTATTGATAATCATTGACATGTAAAAATATGTTTGAAGTTATTGCATACATTTAATGAATTGGACTTAAATTTAACACTTAGTTAAGCGCAACGTATTACATACCTCCATAGTTTTCACCCATATGCTGCAAGGGTAAATTTGCTGCCGGGGGTGTAAAGCTTAGTACTTGAGCTGGGGGAGCAAACATAACAGCTTTCATTTCAATGCAGAGTATTGCATATTCAGTAATGAAACAATAATTGAACTGTGCAAGAGAATGGAATGTACAACACACCTCAACACCTTTCATCCAGAAACTGCTGCAGCGAATCCCATCAAGTGTCCTAGTGAAAAACAGATTATGATTAAAGGATTCATCATCTTAAAGTCAGCATGAAATCAAATTTTACTATTTGTATTTTTATATGTAATATTGTAGTGTTTATGTAAATGATTCATCTGTGCACTTTTTTTATTTATTCATGTACCCTTATAATCTTTAATCAAATACGTTACCCTTCCCTCCCCCCTCGAAATGACTTCTCTTCCGGTCATGAGCAATGGCGTGAGGGCGTACTACCTGTAGCTAGATACATTTCAACATGAAACGTTAGAACATGCTTGAACTCAGTGTGTAAAAAAGGTGTGTAAAAAAGGTGAAACAGCATGTGGTAGCGATCACTGTAATTCTCTTCACTTGGAAATACGTCACAACACTACGAAGGTACTGAAACCGTGTGACGAGACGAGTAAATCTGCTTCAGTTTTTTAGGTGCTGCCCCTTTCGACCGGTGGAGGTACTTCTCTGTTTGTGCTTTAACACTTTCTTAAACATTTGTACAGGTCGCAAAACTCGCAATTGCAAACTGCAAAGTAATCCCTTATACATGTAAAAGGTAAAATAAATTAAAAATTGAGCTTGTAAAACAATGAAAGACATAACCACAATTTCCTGGAGTGACAGAGAGACAAAATATTTCTAAATATTTCACTTTATCCTTCAGGTCAAAACAGGGATTTTCATGTTTCTCATAGACATTACCATGGTTGCAAATTAATAAAAAAAATATAAAGCAAACCCAAGATTTTGGCCAAGTTGCAGATATCGTTCACTGTTCACTGATTTCAAGCATTGGTGAAAAATCTAACTTCATCCATTTATTCTGCTAAATTGTTCATACCATGAATTAAATATTTATTTTAAAAACTAATCAGAATCAGAAAGATATTTATTGCCAAGTAAGTTTTACAAAAGGAATTCTTTTTGGTCTATTGGTGCATCTCAAATTGTGCATAAGAAATGTAAAGAATTGTCACCTTAAGTGAATAAAATAATTCTATATATTTTACATATCTGCTATCGCTTCAGAGTTTCAAAGTAATTTAAATGTAATTTCCTAAACCTTATCATGGAATCAGAGTCAAATCTGTTAACCCCTAATGGCTTTGAAGCAACAACAACAACAAAAATTGATATAATTCACATAATAATTATAATCGCTTTAAATGTGAAAAGTAGTTAAAATGCTGTCAGTTTCACTCATGGCTGGTCGATTTCAAAGCGACTTGCCGCCAGCCAGCCGCGGTTCATTTAGACGGCGGCAGCCGTCAGAGAGAATGAAGTCGGCGGCCCGGCGGCTGTTCGCCGGTGGCATCTCGCAAGAAATGGGAGTGACGTATTCGGCGGCAAACGTTTCATCTCCGCCAGCGGGGCGCACCTATAGCCGACAGCTTGGGGCCGGCGGCAAAAAGAAGCCGTGCAGATATTTTTTGCTATCTGGGTGGTTCCCATCCGCTCTGCAACAGCGGGTCCGGCCTCTACAGCTCTCACACCAGCCGGGCCCATTCTCATTCTCGTCTTGTGTCTTTAAAGTCGAAGTTCTCCAACTAATAAATTGTGCACAAAGGCGGAAACGGGGACGTTTTCTTTTCTGTCCTCCTAACCGGGAAAAGCAAAGGGTGAAAGTCATCCCAAAGCGCTCATTGGAGCAGGGGTTTTGGACGCTAAAGCAGTGTTCAGAGCAAATGGGATGGAAAATTAAATGAAATCAAATAGCTTGAACGCTCGCATTGTCCCCTGTCTTTTAAATGGCACATTAATTACACGGCAGCAGCTTTATTTCGGAACAATATTGTGGACCCAAACAGAGCATTCCAGAACATTTTTTACCGTCGGATTGTGAGATTCGGAGAAAGTGGTCAAGTGGTTGAAAGCATTTTCTCAGGGTCTCAGCGTTACAATTCGAGCTAAATGTGGGATTTGATTTAACAGGTTGCCAAATAATGAAGCATGAATGTAGGGTAACAGCGACTGTGTGAAGAACTGCAGTGTCCCACCAGGGGTTTCATTCATGCGTCCAAACTGGGCTTGAGTGCCAAGGGTTCACCACTCTATCTGAACGATGCACAATGCCCGAGCTCTATAGAAAACATTTTTTACGCCGACCATAAACGCTCTGCCATACAAACTCCTTTTGTAGGCTCTTTCTTTTCTCATCGTTTTTCTTTCATTCCCAGTGCAAATAAGGAAAACGTTTTGTAGGCTATACAAATCATTTGCTGCATTTCTTTTTACTTTAGTTGTATACGTCAACATTCCATGGCTTAATAGCATAATAGGCTATAATGAAGCTAATATATGCTGCAAGAAACAAAGGTCAGACATTTTTTTCGATTAATTAATTAATTTAACATGAACGAAAATATGTTTGCCTACAAATATTAATCTTGCATGCCTGTTTGTATGCGCTTAACCTACTCGCTCTTGTTGCGGGAAAGTGCGAGCCTCACAAAGGGCGGACCAGCTGCGTAGCAGATAGGGGATGCGGGTGGGACATTAGTGACGCGATTGAATAGTAATTATGCTTGTATGGGAGTCCCACCAGATGACATGATTGGGATTTTAACCCAGACTAATATTCAAAGTCGCATTAGAAAGTGGCGAGATAAGTGGCTCCTGATTTGACTCTGTTCATGCGTGCTCCCATTTCTAAATGCTCTCAAAAGAAAGGGGGCTGCTTCGTTTCAGTATTCAAAGCCTGAACAAAGTTAGCTCTGCCTTTTGAACCGAATTTCCCCAACTTTACCTCTCTTGTCCCAGTTGAAAGGCCTCGCATAATGGGGTGTAAACTTGTCTGAATTGAAATGTTTCGGTGTACCTTATAAATTCATACCCTTTTTCACTCGAGCGCGTAAGAATGAACCTTCAGTCTATCCGATTCTCTCTGCTGCTGAACGCCTTTACCGCGAGCTCTATTTGTGAAGTTCATTTTTAGGCAAATGTATTCAGGGGAGGTTTGCAGTGAATAGTTCTGTGTGTCAGCCGGGCCTAATTGGGATTAAAGCACTAAAACCATATGCAAAAAGTGACAGGATTTCTCAGGTTTTAGAGAGCACCAACTTTTGCCCCTCAGATCATTTAAGTGGACGCTGGGAAAAAAAAAAAAAAAAAAAGACTGAGGGAGTTTTGTGTGATGCTATGTATAGGCTACAGACAGATCATTAGTTATTCCATTGACGAGATTCTTTCAAGTCATGGATTGAAAACATTTTGAATAATTTGGATGACATTTTCTGATGATCTGAAAACGAAACTATTCTAAAATGATCTTCAGGTATGTGGTTCTGGATATAATTTGTGAGGAGTTTTTTTTTTTTTTTTTTTTTTTTTTTTGTGAGGAGTCCTGAATGAGGCCTAAGGTTTATTTAACATAGAAAATCCATTTCACCATTCTGGATGAGAAATCACACTTCTTTTTTCTCTCAATATTTATTTTCGATCAAAATAAATGGAAATATGTTTAAATGAATAAATCGTCTTTAAAGGAAAACAATTGATTTTTCGCATTGATTCTAATGAGCTGTAATGACCATATTTAAATCCTTTTTCAGCAGCACTCGGTGTTCATGTGGCCTGGCAGGACCCTGGATAGCTCCCGTCTTTGAAAGGTCACTAGCCACTCACGTAAACGCAGCTAATTATATTGATAATGCACGCATGCAGGCAATGCATGAGGCAGATCATTTTTATCATGCCGTAGTGCATATCACCAACTTTACAACGCCTATAGCTCGGAATGCATTTTACATGACTGGCAAAATTCATACTAATGATATGAATCAGCGACCATCACTGAAGACTGTCTGTAGCAACCTCATTAATGGACAGGATTGACATTTCTGGGTTTTCCATAATGTCCAGTGCATTTCTGCGGAGAAACAATGCAAGGCAAGTACTGGGCGTTAATTGCGCCTCCGTTTCGGGTGGGATGAGCTTGTGGAAATGATGACCGTAGCTAAAGTAATGAGGGGCTATTGATTAACCCGATATGTTCAAGACCCTGAATCTTTCCAGTGCTGTCAATTAAAAAAAAGCGAAATCTAGCGAACTAGGCTGAGATATGTACAGTATAATAATTGTAATAATAACAATAAAACAATTACATTTTGTTATTGTTTTTTTTTTTTCGGTATTAAAAATGACAAAACTGCTGTCACAACGAACTATCCTATTTAGACAAACTACTAAATAACTGGATAGCTGTTTTAATGTATTTTAATCCGGTATAATCCCTTTTCCTTTGGATTGAATTAGTATTGTAATCCCAGAGGGCCTGTGATTCTCCCAAATCTGCTAAATAATCACATGACCTTAAATCCCCACTTACAATGTAAAACAAAAAGTCAACAGTGAGGTTAATTACATTGTGTTTGTGTATTTGAGCTACACAATATGATACATGTTGTGTTTATGTGTGAATTTAAAATGATAAATTAGTGTAATTTATTTGATATGATTAATACAATAAAATATGTTTGTTAACATAACTAATTAACATTAGTTAACATCAGTGAACAATACTTCTACAGCATTTATTAGTCTCAAGTTAATCTCAACATTTACTAATATATTTTTAAGATCAAACGTTTTATAACTAAAAAAGGTTAATAAATGCTGTAAGAATATATTGTTTATTGCTCATGTTGGTTAAGGCAATAACTAATGTTAACAAATGGACCTTATTGTAAAGTGTTACAATTACCACTTCCAGTCAGCCTGTCTTTGTACATGCACTAAAATTTACACAAATCCTATGACACTGTGAAGAGGCCTTTGAAATATTTTCTCTCTTTTCAGATATTGGATACTTCCTTCAATATTTAGACTTCCTTGTCTTAATTGATTAGTTCAACAGTCACATGTTTTAGTGCTTGTTGTGAGCATTTATCTTTTGTTTGCTGTGGTGGACTATTGACTCAAGTGTGGTTCGTCAGTGCTCAGGCTCGTGATCTGAAAGTTGTTTTGAATCGAATCATCAGTTTTTCATTTAAAGTCTATATAAATGATTATATTTTTAATTGGATAAATTGTCAACATGCTGCTTTTGTCAACAGTAGTTTTATGCTTAAGTACTCCAGTGCACATCTACCTCACACTTCTAAAGTTTTGAGTGTTTGGACATTTTCCAGTGTGAACCGATCAGGATGGATCAGATGCAGATGAAGAGGGCCGATTTAGATAGAATGGGGCCATAGTGAGTGTGATTCTTGTTGTGGCAGTATACCGTACAGCTTGGGGTTCCCCTTTGGCCAAAGAATCAAGGTCATACACTGAGCCTTGAGTGACACAATCACACTCCCTTAAGAAGTGTTCCTGTCTATTCCTTCCTCATCATAAACAGTCATAAGGTGTCCTGCATTTTACACCTGTTGATATTGTGTAAACGCGGATTTTATGCACAGACAGTGTTGAAACAAAACCCACAAAAGGACATGATGCTCAGAGCTTTATTTCCATTTGTGGACAAGCAACGCAAGACGCAAGCTGATCTTTGAGTAGTAAGGCACACGCATCTGAAGGCATGACTGGTGAGCAGAAAACACCATTACTCTGCATCATCTGCTGCTCCAGAGATGGAATAAGATTTCTCCTGTGTGCTGCTCTCCAGAACGTCATCCTCGGTTTTAACTGTTCTGTGGGAGAAAACAATGCAATTCATTCAGCGGGCTAAAATGAAACTCTAAAATATTAATTCTACACTTATTTTACTTTATATCACTCACAGTATCTGTTACATTTTCTTTGTTTATGTGAGTTTATTGATAGAATGCTTAGATTTATTTTTATTTTGCCATCACTCTCAGAAAAAAAGGTACAAAAGCTGTCCGGGTGGTGCCCTTTCAAAAGGGTACTGCCCCAGTGACAGCTTATTTGAATATTATCAGATATTTGAAACAGGACATGAAACACTGTGGAATGGGATACAGGGAGTGAGATGGGAATATGATTCATGGCCAGAATTGAACCCAAGTTTCTGCACAAACACCACAGAATGAGCACATGTGCAAAACCACAGAGCTTTATTTTAATGCTACCTGATAAGCACAGTCTTCCTCTCTGTCATCTCCACAGCCTGCTCTTGATTATAGTCGACAGTGGTGCCTGGGCCGCCAACCCCACCGGTGATCCCATTGACAAAACCTCCGTCATTACCTCCGGGAAGACCTCCAGCAAGACCACCACCAATGCCTCCTCCAAGACCTGTGGCAGGGCTGCCACCAAGACTTCCTCCAAGACCTGTGCCAAGACTACCACCTAGACCTCCGCCAATGCCTCCTCCTAGACCTGTGGCAGGACCACCACCTAGACCTCCGGCAAGACCTCCACCCGCTCTACCAGCAACTCCTGCAACACCTGTGGCTCCAGCACTGTGAACACTCATGCTGCCACTCATGAGGGACATGGTTTGCATGCTCTGGACCATGGAAGACAGACGAGAGTCCTCACCCTCAATGAGCTTCCTGTGAACAACAATTGAGGAGGAAGAACTGAAGAAAATGGCACTTTTCGAAATGATTATATTCTGGTATGTTTTACTCTGAAAGATAAGTGTTGTGGGATTAACTGTTTTATGTGATCAAATATTTAAGTTGCTAAAAGTTACCTGTATGTGGTAATTTCAATCTCGAGGGACATCTTCACATTGAGCAGATCTTGATATTCACGCAGGAGCAGCGCTATCTTCTGTTTGGAGGCTTTCAGCTCAAGCTGCAAGGCCTCAATTCTTGCCTGTCAGAAGTGTTTATATAATTTATGCTTGGATTTCTTTCTTCGATTTTACTTTGCATGTAGGCCAAATTATATTTGTCTCACCTGGAATTCTTCTAGTTCTTTTCTGTACTTTTCCTGAGTCTCACGGATCTGTGCTTCCAAAGCCTCATTTTTGGTTTTCAAAGAGTCCAAGTCACGCTCCTTATTTTGAATCTAAAAAACAAGAGGGATCAGTGAATACTGTAATAATTTCAGACGTTATTTGTTATTTTACTACTGTTATAGTAAAAATCAAAGTATCAAAGATTTATTGCCCAATGTAAGCACGTTAAAGAAAGATAATTAATACTCACATCCTTCTTCGCAGTGACAATTTCCTCTCTCACGCTTCGCACCTTGTCCACATGTTTTGTTGTTTTGTTGTTGAGATCTTCAAATTTATTTTTGTACCAAGAATCCATTTCCTGTAGACAAATGAAAAGTAGTTTTGTTAATATGGAGACTAGGGAGTGTTGTAACACATTTTGTTTAAACTGCAGTGTTTTTCCTTTAATAAAAAATACTCAGTCACAGATGTGTATTCAATGCTCATCAACCTCCTCAATTCCAAACATTTTAAACAATATTTGTAATTTAAAAATACCCACCTGTAAGTTCTTAGCTGCAATGTCATCATACTGGTGTTGGATCTGCTTGAGAGCGCTTGAGAGGTCGGGGAGACTGTAGACGTCTAATGCTGTGGCGTGGGCTGCGTATATCTGTTTCAGAAGCTCGTCGATTTCCTGCAAGCGTGCGGTTTGAAATATTAAAACATTTCGATTTATTTTTCAAGTGAAAGTATAATTATTTTTGTGATTTAATTACCTGTTTGTGCACTCTCTGAAGGAATTCTATTTCCACCTCCAGGTTTTCTAGCTGCTTCTCCAAAGCAATGCGCGCGGAGGTGGCGGCGTCCACGTCCTGAGAATAGAAAAGATGTTCGGAAGAGATCTAATTATATCACATTTCTTTGTTAATAAAGCTAAATGTTATAAGGCAATTTGATGGGAATCATACCGGACGGAAAGCTTCAATGTCAAGCTCGGCTTTCCTCCTCATCTCTAAGGCCTCCTCATATTTAATCTTAATCATCTCCAACTGACCCGCCATAGCATCCTTTGCAGCAATAGCAAGGTCCTTTAAAATTAATTGGAAGCATTATTATCATAATTCATACTTGTCGAAGTCAGAGACTATTTCTCTCCACTGCGAATTATCGCCTCAAGAGTTGCTTATCAAAGACAACATTGGGCAACATTTTTGAAGTTTTAAAACAGGCTTGTGTAAATATGTATCCTATTAATATTTTATGGATAGGCTAATTCTATATAGACTTGTATGGTTGAATATTAATTAACTAGGCCTACATTTATTGTAGCCGTTTTTAAAAATATGATTTATTTATTAATTATTATTATTATAATATAAAGATCTGTTCAAATGATTACCCGCTGCACTCTCATCTGGTCAGCCAGCCTCTTCAGCTCCTTGAGTTGCTCCTCGTACAGCAAGCGGAGGCCGGTGGGCTTCAAGAATCGATTCTTCAGGGACTCGATTTCCGTCTCCAACAATTTGTTTTGCTGCTCAAGCGACCGGACCTTTGTTTCGACAGGAGAACAAGAAAACAGTACGCGTGTTATGTGCCCTGTCTGTATCTGTATGCCCACAGAAGTGCGAATAATGCGCTTTATCTCGTGGGCCAGCAGTGGCATTTGCACTGCCAGTGAGCGCGACGCATTCAACCGTGGCCAAATCAGACAAATGCTGTCAAAGATGGCTCTAAAAATGAGGCTCGTTTCCAAGAGCATTAAGAGCAATGTTAAAGAATGTAAAATATATAGCATATTTCTTAGGCTATCAATTATAGTAGCTTATGGTGTTATAAATAATGTGACATATAGGCTAATTGATACATCCATGGAATCTTTTTATTCCACAAAAGGTTCTTTGTGGTGATAGTGGTTCTTTAGATCATAAAAATGTTCTTCGTGTTAAGAAAAAAAAAATCTATTAAGAGGTTCACTGAATGGAACAATATATTTTTTTAAAGAGTGGATAAAAGTGCTGCCAAAGCTTTGTGTTTGTGAGATATAATAGCATCTAGTGTTTCAAATTGCACCAAGGGCATATTCATTTTGTGCAAGAGCACTTGCCTTCTCAATATATGCTGCCAGTCGATCGTTGAGCAGAATCATTTCTTGTTTCTCACTGGTTCGTGTGCTGAGGAATTCACGGTTTTCTGCAGCAGCCTGGTCGAGATCAAACCCTGGACCCCCTCCACTGAGACAGATGGCTCCCATTCCGACACTGCAATCAATTCAGTTAGCATAAAAACACCATGAAACCAACTGTAAGTGTATGCAAGGTAGCGTGTTACTGATATTGTGAAGATTCATTTATTTGTCACTTTGGGTTATAGGTCACGGTCACACAGAGCGCTCTCGAGTCTCCTAGAGGCTTTGTGTGATTTGTAACGGATCAATAAGTTAAATGAAAAAGAAAGTGTGTTCTAACAAAGCAGTTATTTGCCTCCAGTCAATAGTAGTAATCATTATTATAAGACAAATATAAATAAGAGAAATCATGAGGACAAAAATAACAACAAATATTTTAAGTAATTGTATTATTAGATATTTTATTAAATATTTGCCATGTGTAATACTACAAAAATGATATACAAAAAACTATATACAAAAACTTGCATGGAATTTATTCACAAAAACACTGTGTGTGTGTGTGTGTGTGTATTAATGTTATATGTGTAAGCAAATATATAACTTGCACATGTACATAACATTTGTAACTGTGCACCTCCTATAAATAACAGAAATCATTAATTCCATTGCTAGGCAGATAAAACATTTATTCTCCTCAATTGGTTTAACAAATTGCATGAAGTGTAATGCATGATGTTCAGTATTGTTCCTTTGCTTCATGTGCGATGCTTACCCAGTCATGAGGGGCTGGCTGCGTGAGGATGAGATGGTCCTCCGTCCCATGGCCATGCTGCTTCTCACGGCGGTGGCGTTACGGGAGTAGCTGGCTGAACGGCACCTCCCCGCATCCCGTCTGACGGGAGAAGGGCTGCTGACCCTCACCTGGTAAGAGGAGGTGCTGGTGTCCTCGAAATGCCGGCGATAGGATGAGATCCTTTCTGGGCTGCGACTCATCATTGATCAGTGGCTAAACTTTAAGGCCTTACTTTGTTGATCTTCCTTTTGCAAGCTCTGTTCACAAATCCACACTCTCAGAGGTCCAGGCATTTTATACTCAGCTATAAACATGAGTCAGTGCTTTGGGAATGTTGAGCCTCTGCACCATCAAGAAATGGGCCAGTCACTCAAACATCTGTCAGGGTCTTGAGAGGTGTTGAATGGAGGGTTAAATTAAGAGGCAGTCGTGATGTTGATGTGCTTTGATATGTAGGGATTTTAATTACACATGCTTCTAGACAGAGCAAGAAATAGTGTCACGGGGCCAATCTGTGCAAAGGGATACTGATATGTGAGAGATGACATTAATCTGGTCACTATTTACATGGAAGTATGTGTAAAAATGAGAAAGGCGAAGGGAAACAAACCCCAATGTTTTTCTAAGGCCTGTCTGAGATTCACGGTTGAGATGACTAAAGGATTTAAGTGGGAAGTCCTCACAGTCTTTTTAATCATAATTATTTTCCCTTAAAAAGGTGCAGATAGAGTGTCAGCCGAATTATGCTCTAATGTTTTCTTCATTACACAAGGCTGCTGTTTGTTTTTTTGTGCTGACAGAATGTGGTTTATGAGATTCTTTCCAACGATCGAAGATTTGCCAGCCATGTGGGAGGAAGGCTGGGTCTGCATCTCTCTGAGATGTGAACAGTGGCTAAATGAGCTGAATCACTCAGGCGTTATTTTACTCCTGCTATCTCATTCAATTACAGTACATTAGTCATTCCTGTAGCAGTGCTCATATACAGAAAATAACAATGACACCACTGATAAAGACAATAGGCTAGCCTCTTTATTGGCAATAATAAGGCACTATTGTCTTTGTCCATTTGTTGTTGAGGCTGCTTTGCTTATATATATTTTTTCAGATTTATCGGTGAAAACAGCTTTATCACATCCACATTAATGGCAATGGTACACATAATTCTTATAATCGGACACATATGGCTCAAAGACACATGCTAGTGTGTAAGAAATTCTAATGATATTATTATAAAATGGCAGTACAATAGCTGTTGTTGTCATAAGTCACAGATGACATTGCAACTTGTATAGGACAATAACAAAGTCTTATAAAGTGCCAGTCAGATTATGTATGGTGAAGAGGGTTTTCTTATTTGTAAGGTAGAAGTCGTTGAAAAAGTTTGGAATCGGTAAGATGTTTTTGGAAGAAGTCTCTTATGCTCACTGCATTTATTCGGTTAAAAGTAAAACAGTAACATTGTGAAATAATATTAGAATTCAAAATAACTGTTTTCTGTTTTAATATATTTTAAAATGTAATTTATTTTTGTGATGGAAAAACTGAATTTTCAGCATTATTACTCGTCTTCAGTGTCACATGATCATTCAGAAATCATTTTATATTCTGATTTGCTGCTCAAAAAAACATTTCTTATTATTGTTGTGCTGCTTAATATCTTTGTTAAAACTGTGATCCATTGTTTTCCAGATTCGTTGATGAATAGAATGTTCAAAAGAACAGGATTTATTTCAAGAAATCTTTTGAAACATAATGAATGACTTTACTGTCTTTTTTGAACAATTGAATGCTGCCTTGCTGCATAAAAGGGCTATTTCTTTCTAAATAAATATAGGCTATATTGCACATAAACCAGCAATTAAAGTGTTTTGTCTTGGTAGTTTTCTCTCACTAGATTACATATATTATGTTTACATTAGATTTTTATATTTTGTGAGCAATTCTAGCCTGTACACGATGATATTCAAATGAAGGATGAGTTACATCTTAAATCGTAATATTTAGGGTTGGGGGTTTGTTTAATTTTTTTTAATTTTTTTTAATGCTTTTATCAAAAATGACAAATGCGAGGTAATGCAGATATACTTTTTCAAATAAGCACAAAAACACAATGTAACATTAAAGTTTTACTTTCAAGAATACAAAAACAACACTCCACTTTATAGTACTATGCAAACTGAACATAAATCATTGAATAAATGTTTTTGCCCTGATATTTGGATTGCCTGCTCAAAATATTTAAGTTTACGTATTAGGCAAATAGCCAACAGCCCTTTGAACAGAAATTGTACCATACACACTGCAGGTCACTGCACTTCCCATTCCAACTACACTACAGTATGCTATATGTCAAATGAAATATAAGAGTAGAATGTGCATTGATCCCAATATGTAATATACTAGTGCATCTTGGTTTATAACGTAATCACACCATTCCTTTACTTCCAGTCAATACCATTAAATTACACTGTCTTAGTGGCACATTTTGACTCAGTGTCAGTTGAGATTGCAGTACAAGTCAAACTTCTATCACAGTGTTAGCATGACTACAAAGGGACAATCACTCTTTGGTTTGTATTAATTCACGTTCTGCCCATTCTTGCCATCCGCCTGGAAAATGCTGAACCCTACCGGAAAAGAAAAATCAATTAGGCAACTAAGACCATACAAACAGAGCTTCAATATACTGTAGCGTATAGCCTATTGATATAAGAATTTGTATAATCTGGTGCATATCCTGTTGCTTCTTCTTGGTGGACAGACACCTAGAGTATATTGTATAAAATTCACAGTAGCCCTGCCTATAAATGTACTACTAGTACTGCATACTACATTAAAGGCACACTATGTCACTTTTTTTTGTTTAAAATTTATATTATGAGCGAGCACATCATGAATTCATCCTCCAAACTGTATATACTGTATATACATAAACAGACAAGTAGCTCCGACTACAATGTTCTTCCACAAGGCACATGCAATTTTGTCTATTAAACACTAGAGTGCCAAAAGACACATTGTATACCTTTGATGTATTTAAATACTTGTAATAAGAATAACAATGGAAAACCATTAAAACAGAGGTGGCCAAACCAAATTTGGTCTGTGATGATCTTTGATTTGGCCTGCCATGCCATATCAGGAGGAGAAAAATAGGAAATAAACATGCCATTAAAGCATATCTTCATTTCTAATTTATATTTTTTTTTAACCTTTTTTGTTTTATTTTTGCATTTAAATGTAGAGAATATAACTTAACTTCGTATAAATAAAATGCAAGATTTAATTTCGGCATACGGCCCTCAAACAAGTTCAATATTTGGCCCATCATAGTAAAACGTTTGGGCACCCCTGCATTAAAATAATCATTATTGACGTACAGGATCATATATATCGCGTAAATTACAATTTAATGTAACTTAATGCATTTTAATGAAGGAGGGATAATGAAACAAAGCTGAACTTTAGATTTGGTTGAACTTAACTTAATATTGCATTTTTGATTAATACTTATTTTGATATGTTTTTTCTTGACCAAATTTACTTTCAAATCAAATACTAATTGGCGACTCCCCATTTGAAGACTTCTGCCGTGAGGTATAGCCTAACAGATGCTGTAAATGCTACATTTAGAGTAATTTTCTTTTACTTCTGGACTGAAAATACAAGTCTTGAGAGGTCATGCTTTTCAAAGTTTCGCTCAGAACTCAAACTGTGTAAAAAGTGGCAAAGAAACAAGCACTATAATAGTTCTATAATAAGCATAATTGCTCACTTTGTGTATCCTAATGACACTGCAGCTTCCAGGGCAGTTCTGCTTCTTACACCAGCTAGGCAGGTGAACACTATATTTTGGGATTGTGATGGCATATCTCCTCCATATTTCTCCTTGAATTCGTCAGGTTTGAGCTGGAGAGCTCCATTCAACTGTCCCACTGCAGATGAGAGGGTGCAGTATTGTAATTATATAATGAGACTTTATACAGAAGCCTACATGGATGAGGACATTCACTGACTTACGTGGAACGTTAATAGACCCCTGTATGTTCCCGTATTCCCTGAGTTCCCACGGCTCACGGACGTCTATAACCACACTGGATCGGGACACCAGCAGTTTCTTCAGCTGCTCATATGACACATCTATTGAAGGCTGACTAGAAGAGCTGAAATTCAGTAACGAAGCACCATCATAACGAATGACGCGGGTATCTGAAAGATAACACACACACACACACTTGACCGATAGAGGCCGTTATTTTGCTAGACGTATACGTTAGTTGTCGTTGTGTGATATTTTAACTTTAAAAATAAAAATGTCAACTTTTAGAACAAATTATACAAGCTTGTTTTTTTTAAAGTACTTATTACAGCCCAAGCATTTTCAAAAAAAAAAAAAAAACGCTGAGGGAGAAATCACATGTTAAAGCGGTAAAGACGAATGCAAGATTGGCCGGGATTTTACAGATCTGTAGATGTCAATCACGATGTATTACATTTACACAATGCAATATTTCAACACTCACGCTGTAAGCAACGTAAATGTGTCCAGCATGAACTCGTCAGTGGTCTTGTGACAAGAATGACACTTCTGCTCGCTACAACGCGGACAAAACTTCTCGTCAGCCGTGAACAGACATGTAACGCCATGGTAGAATTTATAGTAAGGAAAGCTGCAAGATGACGATATTACTTTTTTCCTTGTTTTGTGTCTAAATATTGACGAAAACACGATGGGACGTAAATCTAAGCTACGTAGCAGGATTGCAGCTATCTACTACTCCTGTACGCATGCGCACAACTACTACGTATTACCAGTGACGTATGCTACTCTTTTTTTTAGCCCCCCTTTTTTTAAAGTTGTTTATATATAACGATATAGTTTTTTTCCTTTTCTTTTTTATTTGCATATTTTCTTCACATTTTCTCCTTTCCTATTTTTTTTTTTTTTTTTTTTTCATATGTGTTCAACAAAGTTATACTATATTTTGACATGCAAGTGATTATTTAACAGAATCTGAAGTGGTTATGTCATGTTAATACATAATTTACGTTTAATCAGACCCACACGTCCATTAACTAATTATAAACAAATCTCAGTAGAGAAAGTGGGCATTCAGGAAATATTGGTGCTGGCAAATGAAAGCATTTGTTTAATCTAGAAGTGTGGTTTAATTGACGTTTGAATAATACATTGTTAATATAGGCCTAACTTTCATTAAAATGATCGCAAAATGTATATTAACACAAACAATACCAAGACAAGAGGAATGATCATGCACAATAAAATAATAATCGGCCGGATATAATGCACTTATAATGCAGCAAAGAATAACTGGTTAAATTATGCAAAAAATAAAATAAGAAAAATTAAAAAGAGAGTTTTTTTTACACATTTACTCTAATAACACAAAAAGAGTGAAAATGTGACAATTTTTACATGATATATAACAATAATATTGAATTCTCAAATAGCTCTTTTGTTTTTACATTTTTACAAAACACTACAGTGCTCGTCTGAGCCAAACAGCTCTATTATAGCTACAGTAGATACCCAAACGAGTTTGACCATACAAGTATCCGTAGCGCGTCGTTGACGGTGTGACCACGTGACATATGTGATACTTGTGCTTTCTGTTCTTCTTTCCCAAATGCCACTAAATACGCTGACAAACTCTATAAATCAAAATACAAACTGTCTCGGAATTGCTCGATTCCTGATTGTCGAAGTTTTAGATCCGAACACCAAACTACCGACAGAAATTCATCCGTATTTATAAACTTGGAAGCATATGCAAGTTATCAGCCTCGCTCTTCCACCTGGCCACTTGACAACTGACGTTCACTTGGTTGCGAGCCTAGAGAGGAGGGAAACATAAACAGGGTGAGTTGGGTTTATTACTATAATCCAACGACCTTTTACTGTTGTAGCTACTCTAACTGTGTGTTATAAACAGATCTTAGGTAAGCAAAGGCCTTTAACCAGCCGGTACCTGCTGTCAGTACTTGTATCAGTTACCTGGGCAAGTCTCAGGTGTCGTGCTCTTGTTTGCTTTTCTACAATGGTGTGTTAATAACTAATTCTCTCGTATTGCTTTATTATCCTCACTTACCGATTCGTCAGTTATAGTTAATGGTTAAACTGCTGACAGGATACTTCCTTATCTAAACCGTATTCATTTGCTGTCATTTTGCAGTATTCATGAGTTCAGATAGATCGGGTAACGTTAGTCTGCTACTAGTGTTTGCCCACTGAGATATTTGAGATGGAAAGGAAAAATTCGCAGGAGTGTAAATAGATAATTCCAGAGCTTCCAGAACCTTGTTCTTCACTAAAACAAACAGTGTTGTGGGAAAAAATCAGAATAAGAATAAATATAATATCAGTTTACATGTTGTGCGTCCTTATTTTAGAATTTTTTTAGGCTTTTAGTTGCTTTGGATTGTTTTATTATAATTATTTAAAAAAAGTTTTTTAGCCTTTAGTTACATTAAATTATTTAAATGTTTTTTTTTTAAGCATTTTTTAGTTACAATGGATTATTTTAATTTGAATATGCAATTTAATATAAATAGTTTAACTCTCTGAAATTATTTTAGTCTTTTAGTTACAATGGATTATTTTAATATAAGTTTTGTGCCCACCTCGGAAGTGTGCTGAGGCCCTCGTGTGTATGTGTTATGTGATAATGTTAGGCTTCAGAAACACAATTTTAACTGTGCTGTTGGTTCTCATACTTAGTGATTTTTTCCCCCCCAGATACAAATGAGGTTGAAAGACCCCTTCTCTTTAAAAACCGCAGACATGACCAAGCGGTCTAACAAGCCAAAGAAGCCTCGCGATGAAGACTCGTCCGACGAGGTTGGCGGTAAGGAAAGGTTATGATGTCATTTTTCATGCCAGTGCATTGTTCATTGGTGTACGTTGCAAAATCACAGAGAATCATCCAAAGCATATATCAGACATTAAGGATCTGTCATGCATGTAGTTCCTTAATCATTCCAATTCAGATTGTGGATTTAACAAAGCTTGTATAGAGTTGTAAACTCTTCAGTAAAGATGTATATTCTTGTGTCATCTAGGGTTGACGTGCCAGCATGTGAGCAGGGCTGTGGACCTCAGCTCAGTGAAGAAGGCAGTGACAGGCAGCCTGTGGTCGGTGTGCTCCGATTGTCTTAAGGAGAGGAATGTGCTTGAGGGAGAAGCAGCAGGAGTACATGACATCCTTGTGTGCCTCAAGTGTGGGTTCCAGGTGAGATCTTCTCACTCTGAAACACTAATATATTGTGTCAGTGCGCAGTATCAGGTTGTTTGCGGCATATTAATATTTCACAAATATTAGAAATTAAGATTTTTTAAGGCATTTTGTGAATATGTTGTCTAAAAGTATCCTATGCTCACCAAGACGCAAATACTGCAAAAACTGTGACATTATTATAATTCTAAAGGGGTGGTTGATTATGATTTCACTTTTCTAACTTTAGTTAGTGTGTAATGTTGCTGTTTGAGCATAAACAACATCTGCAAAGTTACAACGCTCAAAGTTCAAAACAAAGGGAGATGTTTTCTTTTAAAGAAATTGCTTTTTAAGGACTACAACAAACGGCTGGTAGGGGCTACAGGACATTCCTCCCGGGTTAGTGACATCACCAACCCTAAAATTGACATAAACCCCGCCCCCAGGAATGCGATTTATAGATTATCATGACAGAATATGCTAATGACTAGAAGATGACTACACATAAGCTACATAAATTCATCAACTAACCATTCAGAAATGTCCTGTTGCATTCTACATGTTGTCACTTCTTCTCGAGTCTCCATCATTGTCTGACTCTGGTTTGTACATAAAAGGCTAAAAGTTTTTGAAATTTTCAAAATTTTCAAAAATTTGAGCAGCAGCTCATTTGCATTTAAAGGGACAGACACAAAACGGTGCGTTTTTGCTCACCCTCAAAAAGTCACAATTTTAACATGCTATATAAAAATATCTGTGGGGTATTTTGAGCTAAAACTTCACATACACACTCTGGGGACATCAAAGACTTATTTTACATCTTGTGAAAAGGGCATTATACCACCCCTTTAAAATATTCCTGTGATGGCAAAGCTGAATTGTCCACAGCCATCCAGTTTTCAGTCACATGATCCTTCAGAAGTCATTCTAATATTCTGATTTGGTTGGTGCTTAAAAATACTTTTTTTTGCAATCAATGTTGATAAAAATTATAATTTTTTTGTGGATTCTTTGATGGATAAAAAGTTCAAAAGAACAGCATTTATTTGAAATAGAATTTTTTTGTAACAATGCAAAAGTCTTTACTGTCACTTTTGATCTCAAGTTTGACCCAAAACTTTTGAACGTTAGTGTTGTGAAAAGAGACTTTTATTAGGGGAAATAAACTTTTATTAGGCCTATGCTTAAAAGGTCATATTATTACCCTGGTCGCACAGCATTTTTGAAAGTGGATTGAGTGACCCTACTGTTTCCTTTGCCTTTTACTCACAGTATTTGAATGGGTCATTTAAGCTGTTCAGCATATTTGGGAGTATGGTAGAGACTTTGTTTGACCTTGACTTGACAGTGGGAAAAAACGTATTGACCAAAACTTGACTAGATCTTAAAATATATGCCAACCTTCAAAACTTGCCAATGTTGCTCTCTCTTCCAGGGCTGTAACCAGGCAGAAACTCAGCATTCCACAAAACATCAGCAAGCTCATCGCTCTGACTCTCACTGTATCACCATCAGCCTCAGTACATGGAAGGCCTGGTAGGAAACGTCAATTGATTATGCTGTATTGCGTGATTATTTTATTATTTATCCATAAACACAAAGGTTTGGTGGCAGTAAGATTTTTTTTTAAAGAAATTATTAAGGATGCATTTAATTTGAATATTTACATTACATTTTTATATATATATATTAAAAAAAACAGTTATTTTGAACTTTCTTTTAATCAAAGAAAGAAGTTATTTGCAAATTTAAATGATTTCTGAAGAATCGTGTGACACTGAAGACTGGAGTAATGGCTGCAGGAATAAATTACAAAACAATGTATTAAAATACAAAACAGTTAATTTCACATTTATTATTTCATTAGTTCATTTATTATTTCACTATTACTGTTTTTACTGTATTTTTGGTCAAATAAATGCAGCTTTCAAAGACGTCTACGCTCTTTTGTATTAGACATAAAATGCATAGTAGATTGTATTTTGACATTAGTTTTGCTCACCTTTAACAGGTGCTTTGAATGTAAGGAAGAGCTCTCCACTCACTGCAATAAGAAAGCCCTGGCTCAGACGCTGGACTTCCTGCAGAAGCACTCAGCAAAGGCCGCCTCAGGTAGTTATTCCACAGAAAAACACGCAGAAGTGTGACTTTATCTTTAATTATAGGAAAACACTTTTTCATCCACTAATAGTGGTGACAGTCATTGTGAAGATTCATCTTTGATAGAAGCTGACTCTTATTTACAGATTAAAACCCCCAAATTGCCTTGTTTTATAGAGTTTTTGGAGCTCAAATAAGAGCTGGGTTTTCTTTCAAATGTTTTTTTTAGAAGCTCCTCATTGTTTCTCTGTACACAGCAATGCCATGTTAGCACAACTGTCATCACTGACTTTTGTCCTGGGATCACTCGTTTTAGTTTTCCAGATACAATGAGGAGACATACACACTTTTTAGGCAACCTGAAAGCACTGTGATATTTCATTGACCAAAAAATCTGCTGCTTTTTGAGTGTCCTCTCCTATATTTATGTAAATTCAGTTTTGTGCATATAGCTTCTTTTTTTTTTTTTTTTTTTTTACAATAAATATGAGGCTTTTCTCACATTAAAGAGTTAAAGTCATTCTAAACCCCATTCTAAATAGAATCATTGGATATGATGTCTCATGTTTCAAACTGCTCATTCTTTATTTCACACTGTACATTCCTAAGCCCTGAGTTAACAATTTTATTTGGATATTTGTGGTGCCAGTAACCATGACTGGATACATACAGCATATAACCAATTTAAATAATGACTAGTCTAATTTATTACATTACAGGACACAGATTTTCAGTTACTGTACGAATCTCAAAATAGGAGGCATATATAATTGTAATATGTTCAATTTCTAATAATTTCTTACTGTACAATTTTAGCACAGCAATGTGGGGTTAACCATGCAAAAGTGGTGCTAACTGCTCCAGAGTAGGGTTTCACAATTACTTTGGCCAGTTATAATCTTATCTAGAATATGTATGATAATATTGATTAATTATTCAATTAAATGTTATGATTATAATTGTAAGAAAAAAGTGCATCTTTTAGCAGTAGGGTACAGTACAGAAACTGCAAAGACTTAGGCTAAAATTGCTTAAAGGCAAATTGCAGTGGCCCTCATTTTAGCATTGATTAGTCTCTTATAGGTGATATATTAAACTTTGTGTCACTTAGCTGTAATTAGCTGATGCTTTCTGTCATAGAGCAGCTCCCTGGCTCCACCTAGAGCTCTAGCAGCAGCGATGCCTTGGACCCATGATAAAGTTGCTCTGCTACACTTTTGTTTTTAATCTGTTGGAGTGATTCATGAACTCACCATCATCACCATTATGCCCTTGAGCAGGAGGCTTAACCCCAGGTTGCTTGAGTTGAACTGTCCTTGTAGTAAGAGTATACACAACTTCCGGGAATGCATAGTGTAGTATTTTAAAACCCGATGCTTATTTATAACCACACAGCACACTAGAAGTCCTCCTCTGAATATTTAGGATTTCGCCATTAGTTCTCCACCCGCTAATCTTGACTTTTCATCAGGGCCATGCACATGTCATGATCATCTGCATCACAAACTTTACTGTATGTACATTTTGATGTCTTCCAATAGGCATTCATTTTTTAATGAATCTATCAAGAACACATGTGGGTAACCTCACAATCAGAAGAAAAACATAATTAATTAGAGAGAAATAAATTACATTTCTATTTCTAAAAAAGAAAATGAAGCTTATTTTTAGTTTCCCCCTCCTTTTTTACATTGTGACATTTTCACAACAATGTGCTTAATTGTCATAAACATAATGTCACAATGTACACTACTGCTCAGAAGTTTGGATTCCGAATATTCTTTTATTTATTTTTTAAGGAAATTAAAATCAGCAAGGATGCATTCAATTGATCAAAAGTGACAGTAAAGTTTACATTTATAATGCTACAAAAGATTTCTATTGCAAATAAATGCTGTATAAATGCTCTAAACTTTCTATTCATCGAATAATACACAAAAATATTAAGCAGCACAAATGTTTTCAACATTGATACAATAAGAAATGTTTCTTGAGAATCAAATCAGCATATTAAAATGATCTCTGAAGGATCGTGTGACACTGAAGACTGGAGCAATGCCTGCTGAAAATTTAGCATGGCCATCAGTGGAATTCATTTCCTTTTAAAATATATTTAAAAATACCAGTTATTTCTTTGTAATAAGATTTGATTACTGATTTTACTGTATTTTTAGTCAAAGAAATGAAGCCTTAGTGAGCATAAGTGACTTGCCAACCAAACTTTTGAACGGTTAAATATGTATGTTGGCTTAATTTTCTTCAGGCAAAATGTGTTTTTTTTTCCTGTTGCCCCCCCCCACACACACACCACATTTTTATTTAGTGAATTTGCAGTAAAAAATAGTGCAAGTGTTCTTGCAAATTTCATGTAATTCATTAATATTGTAAAGCCTGCCTGAAATAATGAGGACCCGCATAACAGAGTATTATCATGTAGTTGTGTCTCTTCATTATTACGAAGAAAAACGTTGTCGTTTTTTTATTATTATTATTATTATTATTTATTCAAGATTCAACTATGTGCCATGAAAGACAGCTTTTTTTCTCTGGTACGTAAGATTAGACGACACCTCCAACCGAGGCACAGTGTCTGTTAAAATGCTCATTTCTCTTTTCAGTGTTGAGCAAAAGCTAGTGTACAATTTCACATAGCAGTGAAATATGCTACCACCTTGTCCTTGCATGATGCTTAACAGTCATTGAATCCATTTCCATCCCTGTCCATGGACTCTGGTGTATCAAAGTTAAGTTCAGTTAAACCCAGCCTAACTGGTCTTCCGCCACTCCAAGGGAAGCCAGGCTCTTGCTAGAGAAGCTGCGCTCCAATTCCGTTACTGTCGCATGGCTGCGCTCATTAATGGCATTAGGCGCTCGAGTGGTGCTCCCCGGTCGGATTCCCTGAAGAACGGCTGCAGCTGTGTGGGGATGGGATCCTGAGCTCTGCTCCTCCCCCTGCCCAGCCACATCTCCCATGATCCCTCTTTGCTCACTCCGAGCTTCTGGGAGAGGGTCTCGTTTTCTTCAGGAGGGGAGCTTGTTTCGTATATAGAGCATCCTCAGCTGTTGAAAGGCGGCGGATGTTGTGAGAGAGTTTTTTTGCTTATGAAATAATAGCTGTATTTATTCCAAACATGTGAACAGAAAACTCAGTTTTGATTATTTCGCAACTAAGTTTGGGAACAAACTTTTATTCTTTCCAGTCCAGACAGACTCGCTTATCTTTGCACCATATAGCCTTGACTTAACTCAAACGTCTTGATGTTCGTCAGATGATCATTTTTTATAATCTCTTTCCAGTCAAGCCTGATAAACTCTCCGAGACAGAAATCTGAAGACAGAAAAGGGAAAACAGTTGCCCACTTGGTGTTTTTTTTTTTTTTTCTGGTGAGGTCCAGAAGGTAGCTGGTGGTGGTCTGTGGATTTGGGCCAGAGTTGGGCCACCTCCTGCCCACATCCTTCTTACCCAGCTCTTTAAATTACCTGTTGCCATTCTTCCATGCTCATTGTTCCAGGCGGGCTGACTAAATAAGAAAGAAACAGGAGGCCATTGTGGCTGTGAAATGGACTGGCGCTGGCATAGAGGAGCTGGTGAAATTGCATTTCTGCAATATTTGAAGGCCAGGGTTTTTTTAGACAGAGCTTGTTGTTGTGTTCGCTTTTTCTCAAAGACCCGTGGCACAAAAGAGCCCCAGCAAGAATTTTCCAGAATCCATAATAGTTTTCCACAACAACAGCAGGGAGAAGAAAGAAAATCTATTAACTGCGCTCTCTCACCAAAAAAGGCCTTCAGCTCAAGTACCAGAGTCTTGGTAGAAAGAGACTTGACCTCAGAGAGCCAGGCTTGCGCTTGAAACACAGCTGGGAAGGCATTGTTTGAGGAAATTAAAATGTTTTTGCTTCAATAGGCATCACAAGCTGGCACATGCAGCAGTTGAATCTTTATTTTCTCGTATTGATTTTCAATCTCATTTCATATTTCATGGTGAGGGTGAGAGTTCAAACTTATTTTGCTTTACATTTCAGGTTTTTATTCATTTATTTTTTTTAAACATGTTGTAAACAATTGCATGATAATCCTGAGTGAGTTGATACTGATATAATATTAAAATTAACACAGAGAACTTGGAGTGCTCGGGGTACCTCAGCACTTGGAAAGTAGCATTTTGAAGTAGGATGCACAATATATCAGTACCATATTGGTTATTGGCAGTTTTTTTTTTAATTATCTGTGTCATTTTTAATTGTGCATACTTTTTTCCTGTATTTTAGATTACTTTTGCAGTGCTGTAAACAATTATTTTTAAACACTAGTAATATAATAACACTGTTAAATTTTAGCCTTAACTAATCCCTGACTAACTGAATATCCATTTTTCATACTGTACATTCCAATTATGTTATGCCCAAATTAGCTTATCATTCATCTATTTTCAAATGTAAAAATTTTGTTTGTAGTTTTATTTTTCATTTATTTGGACAAAATAGTATAGAATTTTTATGTTGTCGATCATAGCATATTAAATAATTATCAGCTTATTGGTATTAGCCAAAACTTTTAACACCAGTGCAAATCTTCCAAATCTACTAAATGCCTCCTAAATCGAGTGATGCAGGGATGACGTCAGAACTCCGAAGACTAATTTGCCAGTGGTTCCTTCGAGATTTTCCTTTGGGGTTGTATAATGGGGTTTTTCAATTTATGAGTAAAAGAAAGCGTGTGGTAAACAAAACTTGACGATACTTTGACGGTTTGTTCTACAACGTAAATTACACACACCCATACCAAAAATTATTATTATTATATATATATATTTTTTTTTAAAGGTATGTTTCTAATACGTCACTACATAAGACAGTTTGGGTGTTAGTGTGTGCAGTTTTAGAAGAGCATTTATGTTTTAGAAAATAACGTTAAAATTATGTTAACCACAGGCTTTATTTTACTCATGAATTGAAAAACATTGACTGTATTTTCGAATCTCAAATTAGCCTATATTTGATATACACTTGGATGGTTTTTAAACCTTGTTTTACATTTAATCTATTGATGTTGAGGATTTTACAGCTAGGTCTTGTTGATTATCGAGGATGGTTAGCCTCGGGTGGGAGAATGCTTTTCTATTTAGGTCGATCCAGGGCCAACGCGAACAGCACGTTGTGTGTGTGTGTGTGTGTGTGTGTGTGTGTGTGTGTGTGTGTGTGTGTGTGTGTGTGTGTGTGTGTGTGCATGAAGGAATCAAGACGTTGGATACCCTTGGCCTCAGATGGCAATGAAGCACGGTTTTCATGCCCCATGGCCACAACAAATTAACAAATTAGTAAGACATTTGGTGTTGCTCGGCCTTCCTCATGACTGCTTGCTGTCTTCAGCCTGAGGAGAGTTGTCCTTCACTTTGTGAGAAACAAGGGAATATTTGAATGAATAGTGTACATGTTCAATGCATTAATTTCTATAAATCTGTGCTTGACTCTTCTCTGAAAGTGCTTTGCTGTGATGTTTTTCATGCTTTATAACCTTTTGGAGTCATGTATACGAAAACCAGATATAAAAAATAAATTCTCTCAGTATGATGGTGTTTAGGACCAAGTGTAAATGGTTCACCTGAAATGAAAATGTCATTCCATCCTCTTGTCATTACAAACCTGTATGACTATCTTTTATGCATGAAACACACAAAAAATGAATATTTAGCAGAATGTCTTACCATATAGACCTTATGTAGCCCCGCCCCTTTTCACCGCTGCGCTCGTTGTCTTTTGACTTCCGGTCTGTATTTTCACAGCGATTTGCGTTTATTAATGAACAGCTCATTTTAAAATCTTCCCTGTCGACTGACATTTGTTAAGTCATGTGCTTTAAACATTACAGTCCTCATGATAACTTTCGTTAACTTTACATTAAGTAAATCCACTTCAAAAGCTAGTTACTCCTGGACAGTAATGCCATAGAAATTATACAGAGCAACCGCAAAAACGGAAGTTAAAAGACAATATTCTAAAGATGGCGGCGCCCTCGTTTCTCTGGAGCATAAGGTCTATAGGTTATAGGACGATATAAGAGACTTTTTTTATTATTATTCATTTTGAGTGATATTGGTTATTTAATTTGCCATGTTCATTTCCCATATTTTTCCCACATTACTATCTAACACTGAATTTTTAAAACTAGTTTAATAGCATTGTTCAATATAATCTTCAGGAAATCTCTAAATAAATATAAATGTTTTATTATGCACAACATAATGTTGTAATGCCTAAATTCACTTGATGATTGAGTTTACTTTTTTTTTGTTGACTTCTATCAGTTATGGGCCAGAATGCAGTGTTGTTATTGTTAAAGCTGCATTCCGTATTTTTTTGGGGTTAAAAATTATCCAAAATAAATTTTTGAGCAAGTACATAACCAGCCAGTGTTTAAAACTATCTGCTTGCCTTAGCTCGATTCAAAATGGTAAGCTTGTAATAATGTTTGTAATTCCAGTGGTACTGGTGGATTTCCGCTGTAAATTCAAGCATGTCTTTGCGTCATTACGTCACATCTGTACACATAAAGAAGGTGTCTCTGCTAGTAGGCTATATTTCTTGTGAGGATGTTGGAGGTGGAGATTTATAGCCTTTTCTCACAGCACTTGATATAATTAAACTTATAAATTTGATGGTGGATCCAGAAAGGTTCAAACGACAATCACCAGTGACAACTGGGAGATTCACCTGTTATATGTTGGTCATACTTCCAAAAAGTAGAATCTGTGATTCCGAAAGACAGTATCCACACCGGCGCAGTGACTGACAGCCACATTCAAAACATTAGATTCATCCGCGCTGTGCCTCGGCAAAAGTTTTTACTCTCAAAAACATTACAAAACCTTAATGTTTCCAAACTTTTGACCGGTCCTGTATAATATATGAAAAGTGATTTATTTTTTTTTTTATGTTACCTAGTTTGTTGAATATGTATGGAAATGACTAAACCTGAAATAAAGAATTAAAGCTAAATAGAAATATTTAAAAAAAAAAGCTAATAAAAATGACAAAAGCACACTGAAGTACTAAAACTTGAAATTAAACCGTAAACTGAAAATCTAAACATAAAAGCTGATTCAAAATATTAATGAATACAATAATCGCATATAAATAATGATAAAATGTTAATATTGATGCCTGCTTTTTTTAAACTGTGTTCTATACAACCTTTTTTATATACAGTGAATGTGGATGGGGACCAGGTACCACTGTGGACACTGTTCGCTTTCACTGTATAGAATAGAACAGCTTAGACATTCTGCTAAATACCTTTTTTGTGAGGGCGAGTAATTAGGGTTTCACAGCTCTTGTTTTGTCTCAAAGGTCTTAGGGAAGATCTTCTTTTAATGCATTTATCAGGAAACCGCATACAGTTCACTTTGGCGCTTGTGCATTTTGGAGAGAACTGAGTGGGGAGTGGATTGCTGATCGTTTAGGCTGCCCTGGGGACATGCTCCACAGTGTCACTCCTGCCCATATTCGGTGGCTGAGCAAGGAGAGCCAGGTGGTGGTGCCGAGTTCAGGACAGTCAAGCGTGGCCGTGGTGCATGCTGACATTTGCCTTCGCTAACTGCTGCAGGGAGAGGAAAAATCTGTTTTTCCATATGCTTGTTCAGGGCACTGTCCTCCCCCCCCAGTCCCCTCTATGTATCTCCTTCGCTGCCACGCTGGCAGATGGCTCTCTGAACATTGTTTACCTTGATCAGCGGGCCCAGATGTGATGCAACTCCATAGACATTCCCACATTGCACCATTTATTCTCCTGGTGCACTAAAAAAATGGGACCGACAAAATGCAAAAAGTAACTTTTTTTGACATCACTCTCGCTCGTTCTCCTGTTTGCACATTGTATGAGCTGTGCGTCCCCGTAGTCTACACTTGTTTGCACCACAGTGTTCATGGACATATGGGCTCCCTCTCGAAACTTCCAGATGTTTTCGTGTAGCACTCCAGATGCTTTTGGCCCCACTTAGGAATAGCAGCACTCCAGTCTATTGTTTTGATGCCTGATTAACCCCTGTGAGAAAATCATGGGGGCACAGAAGCTGCCCACTTCAGATTTTAATGGATTTTTCCTGAACAGGGCTTTATACTGGGGCAGTTTGTACAATAAGTGTGTGTGGATCTGCATAACATTTGGGGCAGCTCTGGAGAGCATTATTGCACAAAGGAAAACCAATTTACTACCTGAATTGGAGAACATTGGTTGTCCTTGGACTTTCCCACAGATGTGGCAGTGTGACAATATGGATTGGACGGGGGACTAAATAAGATGAACCTGTGGATACAGCAGTGTTAGCTGAACCTTAAAGAAAACACAAGACATTAGGTTGCACTCCTGTTGTCAGAAATTATCTTTTCCACCCCATCATATGCTTGACCAAATTTGAAGGGTTAAGAGCATATATTGCAGCCTTAAGCAGTTTTTAAATATCTATGTTTCAGACCCCTGGTATTGTCCAAGCAGAGATTCGTCAAGGACAGGTCTTGAGTCTCGCCAGACATGCAAACATCTCATCATCTACACAGCCATTCAACAGTCTTTTTCTTATAATATTCTTAATTCTCTTGGGTGTACGAGAATGCAAAGGAACATTTTTATAAGTGCTTTGGTTTTGTGTAGTTTGTCCAAAAGATGAACTCCAATACATCATATTCAATGTTGTTCACAGTGTGTCAGTGGGTGTATTTTTCTAACAGGAGGTAGAGTTGAAGAGGTAGGGGGAAATCAATACACACTAAGGCATGTAAACATCATACCTACTTAAACTGCCAATTTTATCAAATCTTCTTAACAGAAATCATTCATGCAAAAATAAACCAATTGGGACACAAGAGTAAGGCATATTATTCCACTTGAGGGAAGAACAAGCTATAGATATGTACAAAACCTGCACTCATCTATATGATATGAATTACTTCAGGTTATTTTGAAGTTATTTGGGGCACATTACATGAATATGATGCACTTGTGTCTCATTACATTTTTTACAGCATTAGATGTAAAAAGAAAGAAAATAATATATGGCAAATATAATTTGATCAATAACTACAAAACAACACTTGGTCCCAAACTAGCGATAGTTCAATTTGGTCTGAATTTCCAATCTGTTACTTGAAACCCTGGTACCCATTTCGCCATATTTTTAATTCCTATTTTTTTTTATTGGGAAAATAGAATTTAAATATTTAGTTTAAATATTAGATTAGTTTAAGTATATATATATATATATATATATACTGTATATAAATAAATATATATATATATATATATATATATATATATATATATATATATATATATATATATATATATATATATATATAATAGGACTTCTGAAATGCAAATATAATATTGAGCTGGTCATAAAATAAGTACTTTTATTTTCCTTAATTGGCTGTGCTCTTGCTTTTGCATAAATAATAGTTCAAAAGAGTGTAAATAGTATTTAGTTGTGGCAAGCAGCACCATGCTGACTTTCACTTTCATTCTCAGTGCCTTGGGTGCTTGCAGTTGTTCATTAATGCTTAATTTGACAGAACACTTGTGTTCTCCTTCACAAATGGTGCCAATGACAATAAAAAATAAAAAATATGGGTCCTGAGCTGTTCATGAATTGGACCTTTTGTTATGGCTTGTCCAATGCCTTGTTGCAAAAGGCCACCAACCAGATTGTCAACGATCCACCAAATCAAAACATAAATAAGTGGTGGCGGACAAATAAACTGCATTTTTCCTACACGTAAATTAGTTGTATTTTTAATACAAACATTGCCTGAAAATTTCTGTTGTGTATATGTAGTCCACTCTGTACAACCCACTGAGTTGCAACTGTTTTGTTTTTTGCCCAGTGGAAAATGCAGATAATTGGTCAATGCATCAATGCTAGGTAATCTTTGATTTTTATCTCATAAAATTATGAGATAAAATCTTATCTCATAAAGGCTAAATTGAGGGGTGTACTTCATAATGTTCATTATTGAAAAGGTCCATCTTGCAGATTTCTTCCTTACCCCCATGCAAAGATCCATGATAACTAGCTTTAAGCTAACAAATAAAAAAGTTAAATGGATGTAGTTGTCTCATTTTCAGTCATGAATACATACCATGTATTTTGCATGTCATTGGGTACAGGATATCCACTATTTATTTATTCACCAGACTCACAAAATTGAGACGACTTTTAAATGACATTGATATTATTTTGTTTTAGTATTTAAATAGACTTTATGCAATATATATTTATTAGATGATCAAAGATGGTACACAATGCAGAACAAAAAATACTGAATAAATATTAAGTTGTTGCTCAATAATTGAATAATTTTGTATGACCTTGTCATTGAATTGTGTATAGTATATAGTATTCTGTGTCATTTGAATTTAATAGGTCTCAATATTTTTTCCACTATAACTTTTTAGATGTTTTTTGTTGTCGTTGAATAAATGTTTGCTCAAAGAAGTAGCCATTGTTAGAAGTTATTGATAAAATAAATCGCATCATTTTATGTTTCCTTATTGTTGAAAGCCATAGGCACCATCAGCCTCTCTTCTGAGGGACTGAGAGTTATTTACAGGACCGACTGCTCGCTCTGAATTATCATGCAGGTTGCCTTCATGCCTCCTGAGTGTTTAGGGCAGTGCACCCGTCATTTCTCTGGAGTTTAGCTGTTTTTGTGTAGAAAAACTCTCTCTTTCTCTCTCTGCGGGCCTTGTGTTTAGCCGCCTGGGCCAAGAAGCTCCCGCAGAGTCGTGGCAGTAGCGGGGAGCAGCTGTGCTTGTTCCCTGCTCCCTAACCAGCGTACTTTTATCCAGCTGTCATCTGCAGCCTCTCCCAGCTGCTACCCAGAATGTTAACCCATTTCTGCGGCAGAAAATCAAGTGCACACTGAGACCAGGCCCAGTCCAGGTCTGCGTTTCTCAGAAGCATTGTGAGCCAAGTTGATCGTAATGACCAATGGTGCCAGTGGTTCTGCGATCTACGTAGGCTTGCAATGCTTTTGAGAAACGTAACCCGATCTTCATATAACAGAAGATCTGTTTTCATTTCTCTCAAATAAATTGACTTAAAGTTTAAGTCGAGTTTTCTGCCTTTCTCCATTCTTGGTTGTAGATAGCCTACTTTACTATTTAGTGTGTTGACTAGAGATCTGTCAACTTGATTTCTGTCCTGTCTTTTAGCAACAACCTCAAAAATTATCAAGCTCAGAGAGGAATCCGCTGAGTATGTGGACACTCAGAGAGGGAAGAGTCCAGTGAATAGCACACTTATCCCGGTCAAGGGCATCAACAACCTGGGCAACACCTGCTTCTTCAATGCTGTGATGCAGGTAAAGTCTTGTCTGAGAACTCGCATTACTCACTTTACTTTTACTTTTACTTTTAACTTTTGTTTGTGTCAGTTTTGTGTGTCAGTTTTTCCAAAGGATACCAAAATAATTATTAATTACCACAAATATTAAATGAATATATCTTAAATATTTGTCAAGTTTGTAGTTTTATTGTTCATTAATAATATTGATAATTCAATTAGTAAAATTCTGTTCTGCTGCTTTGATAATATTAAAAGTTATCTTATATTGTCTTCAGTGTCATTCTAAAATGCTGATTTGGAGCTCAAGATACATTTCTTATTATTATATTAATGTTGAAAACAGTGATGTTCCTTAATGCTTTTGTGAATGACTTTTGATCAATTGAATGCATACCTGCTATTATTTTGTTTAATTTTTTTTTACTGAGCTCAGAATTTTGATTGGTGTGTATATAAATATATATATATATGAAGACTTCATATGCAAAAACCTCTTAAGTCTGTCTGACATTTTTCTATTATGAGCATTTTTTTTTTTATCAGGCTCCCATGTTTAGGTTTAATGGCAATGAATAGGTTATTAGTCAGTTTTTGAAATGCCTTCTTTTCAAAAATGTCACATTAGTCAATTCATTGGTATATTGCTGCAAAACCGGCTAAGTCCATGTGTGAATTATTTATTTATTTATTTATAAATATAGTCTCAAAAATATAGTCAAAAAAATAATTCAGACAGCATAACCATAATGACAGCACACTTTGTTGGATAACAACAACCAACAGAAGACAAATAGAAGACTTGATACAATAACTGTACGTTCACACCGCCGCCAGCGAATTTTGCCGCTCTCGCCGCCCTGCCAACGACGCCGGAGAAAGATTCGGGGACGCTCTGATGCTCTGACATAGATCGAAGGCGTGATCTTTTTAAACCAATGTTTACAGGATTGCGTTCTCTGGATAACTAAATAACTATAAAAAGTGTACTGTTAAGTAAGTTGTGCATTAAGAAGTGCATTAAGTCAGTAAACATTAAACTGATGTTAGTCAAATCTTAACAATCCATTGTCATAAAATGTACATTTCTTGTATAAACTGTTTAAATTTCTAAACATCTTTAGTTCAATCAAAACATCAAAAATCTCTTTAAACAGGATAAATACTTGCAGTTCGATAATTCAAAGCCAGCTCATACGCACGCCATCATTCATCTTGAAATTGTGATTCGATTCGCATCTTCTGATTCTGGTTCTTAGAGGCTTTTGCTGGCAAAAGGAAGTAGCTTTTAGAGGTTTCTGCCAACGAAGCAGTATATCTGAATGGGCTGAGGCTGGGATTTTGCAGGTTTGAAGCAAAAGTCTTTGATGAGTGTATGCTATGTGCGTAGAGCATTCGCTCCATATCATTAATCTTGTTTTTGATGGAGGTGGCGTTTAGCGGCTTTTGCATCTGAAGTCTACACACACACACACACACACACACACACACACACACACACACACACACACATATATATATACAGTGGTGGAAAGAGTACTAACAAATTGTACTTAAGTAAAAGTATTGCTACTTAAGTAATAATTTACTTGAGTACAAGTAGAAGTACTGAAAAATAATATGACTCAAGTAAGAGTAAATAAGTATATTGCTTAAAAACTACTCAAGTAACTACGTTACAAAGTACTTTGGTATTATTTTTCTATTTTTACCCAAAATGGGAAGATGATGGCGATATGGAGCGCTAAACACTCTCATGTCATCTGTTTAATTCATACTGATTCATGCCTCACGCAGAAAGTCCACAAGTGAGATTCATAGAAGTATTAGACTTATGACATTTCAGGAAATGCCTTATATGGATATAATAACATGCAAATATTGACATTTTGACTGATGAAGTCATGATGACTGATGACTACATGAAGACAAACAGATGATAGCAATAATATATCTGTGGTTATCAAGCTATCTCAGGTATTTTCATAAGAATGATAGATGTCTTTAAAGGGATAGTTCACCCAAAAAGGAAAATTAGCCCATGATTTATTCACCCTCAAGCCATCCTAGGTGTAAATTACATTCTTCTTTCAGACGAATACAATCAGAGTTATATTACAAAATGTCCTGGCTCTTCCAAGCTTTATAATGGCAGTGAATGGCTGGAGAAAATTTTAAGCCCAAAAAAGTGCATCCATCCATGATAAAAGTGCTCCATTTTTACTCCAGGGGGTTAATAAAGGCCTTCTGGAAGCTCAGAGGAAAGAGCTAAACAAAACCCTGGTCGCGAATTAGCAATTTTGAAGAGAAATGTCGGAGGATTTAGAAGAGGAGCTTCAGTTTGCTGCATAGCCCTATTTGTTTAAACTGCGAGAGGCGTCTAAGCTTACGATATTCCTACACCCTACGTCATACATGCGCCACGGGTTATTCTTGTGGCGCAAGTCGAATTGCGAAGTATGTGTATGGTCGTCTGGCGGAAGCTAGTTATTTTAGATAATAAAGTTATAAATATGGGTAGCCTATTTTTCTTACAAAAACCCATGGCTTCGCTTCAGAAGGGCTTTATTAACCCACTGGAGCCGTGTGGAGTATTTTTTTTTTCTTCAAATTTGTTCCAGCCATTCACTCCCATTATAAAGCTTGGAAGAGCCAGGACATTTTTTGTTATAACTCTGATTGTATTCGTCTGAAAGAAGAATGTCATATACACCTAGAAGGATTTGAGGGTGAGTAAATCATTGGCTAATTTTCATTTTTGGGTGAACTAACCCTTTAATGCAATGCTAATCAACTTAGCTTGTAGAATATAGTAAATAATATATTCTCACTCTGTGTTAAGAAGCAACATGAAACCACCAAAGTAATTTCAAACACGACTGACGTATTGTGATTTGGGAGCAAAACATGATATTAAACTCATAAATTGTAGTGTTTGACAGTATGCTAAGCAAACATATTAGCTTTCCCTGTTGTCAAGAGCGATTTGTTTTATTACTAATTTTGAAAAGTAAGTCCAGGTAAGATTCATTGAATGTTTTCATTTGAATCATTTCATAATTGAAAGCAAAGAAGGTTAAGTGAGAGGTCTAATAAAAAAAGAGAGATTTACATGAATAAAAAAAGTGCCAGTGAAAAAAAAAAGAAAAAAAAGTGGGGTATGGTTAACGTTAAATTAAATTATCTCTTTTTTTTTTTTTTTATTCTGCCGAAAATGTGAGGGGAGCCCACTGTTGCTATAGTAAAGAACTATCCTTTTACATGCATCTGATTGACAGATAAATCGAGTTGAGGTTTTTTTCAGCTTTGTACAAAGTTTGCTTTGTACATTTAGTTTAACTGTATTGTTAAAGAGGGTAAGCTTTACCATTTAACTGTGTGCATGTATTTTAGACACTTACATTGTTCTTGCTCTGTCCATGCAATAACTGCGTCTATGTTATGAGCCGAGTTTTTTATTTACTTCAACTGCTCAGTGTTCTGGTATTATCAATGGGATGACCCATTTCAGGATTTGCCATAATTAAAATTTAAAATCAGAATATGAGCATAGCTCACTTACATTCACTGAAATATTGAAACCTTAGCGATACTGATTCAAAACACGAGCACCAGTGATTGAAAGTCAAAGCGCGGTTTGAACGCCCCGCCCCCCAGTCGAACTGGAAGTTTTGATTGGTTTTGCACCCAAGTCAGACCTGACAGTTATTGGCTGAAGCGCTTCAGATCTGTCTGTTATTGGCTGATGCGCAGGGCTCCACCGCAGTAGTTTGAAAAGTGTCTGCCCTGTTGTCCGTCCTCGGCACCTTTGTCAAAGTACTTTGTACTTTTGGTGAAAAATAAATGTAGCGAAGTTGAATACTTTATTTTTATTCAACTCAAGTAAAAGTAAAAGTACCACAATTTAATTATACTCAACGAAGTAGAAAAAATCGAAAAATCTACTCAAGTACTGTAACGAAAGTATTTGTAATTAGTTACTTTCCACCTCTGTATATATATAAGCGGAGAGTGTGATAACTAACTATTGTTTGTTTTGGTTTAGAATCTCTCCCAGACTCACATGCTGAATGACTTAATTCAAGACGTCAAGGAAAAAGGCCATAAGATGAAGATCTGCCCCTCTGCTGAGACTAACTTGGTATGTTCCAACTAAACTGAACTGGACTAGAACAGTCTCTCTCATAATCTCATTTATGTTAGTTTTTAAATATACAGAAAACCTCACTGTTTGTATGTTAGATGTGATATCATTACTATGCTTTCTTGTAGGGGCCACTAACTGTGACATTGCCCAGCCCGGAACCCCTCACCTCAGCCATGTTTCTGTTCCTCCAAAGTATGAAGGAGCCTGGGAAAGGGCCTGTCTCACCCAAGATCCTTTTCAACCAGCTTTGTCAGAAGTATGTCTACACTGCCGCCATTTGTAAATATGTACTATGAAAGTCTCAAAAAGCTGTGTGGGATAGTGGATCTAATTGTGGCTAATTGATTGTCACTGTGTGCCACGCAGTTTCAAGCCTGTTTTGAGCTTAAATGGTTGGTTAGTTCCCTGCTCTCAGGGGTTGATTTTTATGCCGTGTACTGGCTAAACGGTTCACTGGCTGTTGTTTAAACGTTGTTTGAACGTGCTGAATGGTTGGGTGGCTCAGACAGGAGCCTGCCAGGCAGTTGGGTGTCTCTCTGGTGCTTCTGTGATATTAACTCAGGTACTGTGCCTTTATCAGACCTGTGGGTTTGCATATGTGTACATGTGTGTCCTGCTCACCTGGCATCATCTCAGCCTTGAGCACACCAATTCGTTTGAGCATATACACATCACATCACATCACATCAGCCATTACGAATGCATAAAACACGTACAATGCTGTGAAAAAGTAAGTATATCCCATGAAAAAAATCTATTTTTTCTTTAACATATAGACATTGGCATTTTGCTAATGTTAATAAATAAAAAGCAATATAATTTGCAAGTTCTACTTGGATTGTACATTTTGTAATGTTCTCAGAAAGGACATTTGTTGAAATTGATTCTTTTCCAAGCTATTGAAAATTTCACAGCACTTAAAATAAATGGATTTAAAAATAAAGGTTTCAGAACAATCTGTTCTGTCTGGGCCATCTCAAGAGCTGAGCACAAGATGCTTCAGGACGTCTCAAAGAACTCAAAATTCCCAATTATGTTGAAAAAGTACAAAACTTTCCTGGGGTGTACTTATTTTTTCACATACACTACCATTTAAAAATTGAGGTTCTGTAAGTTTTTCTTTAAATGTTTTTGAAATCTATCTTGCCAAGGCTGTGTTTATTTGATCAAAAATACAATAAAAACTAATCATTTACTGCAACAAAGTTTGTTTCCAGAAGAAAATAGCGTCACAGTCCAGCTTAAGTAAGTTCAGTGATGTTTCATTTTGTTGTAAAAAAGTTATTAATTTAGTTCAATCATATGTATAGCCGCTCTGGAGAAAACCGTGATGACATCGTCCAGCTCAGTTCAGTTCTCATATAATGGTGTCAATGCAGGCAGATCAATATTATTGTTGAATATTAAATTAAATGTTAAATTTAATGTCCCCAACTAAGCAAGCCGAAAGCCAATGGCAACAAAGGTGAAAAAAGGCGACAGTGGCAAGGAACCAAAACTCCATCAGGTCACTTTTGATCAATTTAATCTGTTTAAAATCCTTGCTAAATAAAATAATTAATTGCTTTCTGAACCCAAACTTTAGAACAGTAGTGTATGTAAAATCGTGTTCCGATTTTTACATATTTATGTTTTGCAGGTACAGCTAACATTTTTCAACAACAGTACATATGGTTTCTGCAGATGTGATTTATTTCAAAGGCTCAAATATTGACCATTTATCCACACTTTTTCGGGGTTGAGACTGATCATTTTTGCAAAATTGTCACCCTCTCTAGTCACACAAGTCTGGTGTCTAACATGAGAAACATCTCTCTGCCTCACATACACCTTTAATTTCGCTCTCTGCACAGCAGACCCACATTCACACACTTTCAGCACTACAGAGCAGCAGCTCGTAGGGTCAAGTGAAGGCCTTCTGTGCTGCACAGTTTATGTGTGTGTGCGCTTGTGCGTTCCAACATGTCCTTGACAGGAAATATCCTGTTTGTTTAATGCGTTTGTTGACTGGCAAACTGTGGGTCACAGCTGCTGGTCTAATGGAGTACTTGAACTACTGCGCCATCTTGAACACCATCTTGTACATTTGCGATGTTGGGAGAATGTGGCAGAATGGCATCTTTTGAGACATCGTGCTTTAAAGGACAGTATTTTTGAAGGTGGGATGAACACCAACCATTAAATGGGTGAAGAACAAGTAGTGTGTGTGTGTCAGTTTGTGTTTGTTACACAGCTGAGTGCTGTTGGCATGGTTGGTCGAGGGCCAGGTCACACTGCCAGCTGGACAGATAAGCAGCACCAGCGCCAACAGCGGTCCAAAGAGCAGTGAGCAGCCTTCCCTGCTCACCACACACTGCTCCTGGTGCTACTGAGGGTCCCAGCCTGAAACATGGCCTTATCTTATGTTTTCTGTAACTATATTTGAATTTTGTATCGTAATCAGCTCTCAAACCCTTTGCATATTTCATGTTGAGGTGGAATGGTACTTATTTTATGTCTGTTAGCACAGAGATTCAAGCATGTACCGGTTTGAAATACAGCACTTTTAATGATGTTCTGGGTGTGGGTGGTGGAATAATAGACTCGATTTTTTTTTAAATCTTCATGTCTTAAATTCTCTCCATTGTTACTAATTTTATGGGGTTCAAAACTGAGCCGGTTACAGGTTGCTTTCTCAAACGGTTTCACCTTTATTAGCATTAGATTTGCTTTATTTCAAAAGAGCTAGAAAATCAGATTGTGTTTTTAATTTATTCCTGTTGTTTGTTATATTTGTAGATGATCTGCGACATAATTCGTGTTCCTTACATTTAGTTCTTGTCTATATGTTTTTATTACAAAATAAACCCAGAGAGGTTGATGATCAGGTTATTGTCAGTTTATTGGCTGTTTACCAAATCATTAAGGCTGGTTGGGGGCTTCTGTAAGAGTCAAAGTGGGCCTCAAGATGTCTTAAAATGATTTAAAATAAGCTAAAACTAGCTATTTCTCATTTTAGTTCATACTCTCAACAACTGTTTTATTTTTTTCTTTGAAAAAACAGGGTTCCAATGTTCTTGGAAAACCTGAATTTATGAAGTCAATTTTATGTTCATCAACTGTCAAAATCAGAACAGATCGGTTGCATAGAATTGTTTGTTGTGTATGTTTTGTGCTCAGTGTAAGATGGGAGTGTTTTATATTCGACTGATGTAGTATGCTTGTGTGTGCATGTGTGCTGGAGCTGCCTGGCGTCTGGTACTAACTCATCCGCTGTTAATTGTGTTAGTGGTTACAGCTGTCCGTCTGTGACAGGGCCATATTGGGCATACCGCTACAGGCTCCTTCAGCCTTCTCTTCCAGTGGAATGAGCTTCCAGAACATTCTCGGTCTCTCTCCCACCTCTCCTACTGGAGCCCATCTCACCCGTCAGCTTCCCTCCAGAACACATTCACTCTGTTCTGCTGCTTATGCTGAGCTATACCAGCATGTTCGGCTTACTGTTTGGCAGATGCAGATATCTAGAGACATTTTAAAATTGCTTCTGCATATTTGTTTTTGGACACTTAAACATAAAAATAATCTGTATTGGTATCAATCAAAAAAAGTTATATTAGTGAATATCTAATATACATAAACAGTGGGGTTCAAAATCAAATTATATTATTACAAATGATGATAATTATTAAATTATTACAACTTATTCCTGTGATGCCAAATCTGAATTCTCAGCAGCCATTACTCCAGTCTTCAGTGTCACATGATCCTTCAGAAATCATTCTAATATACAGATTCTTTTTTTTTATCATCATCAATGTTGAAAACAGTTGTGCTGCTTAATACTTTTGTGGAAACTCAACTGTATTTTGTATGTATTTATTTTTTTTAATTTTTTTTAAGGATTCTTTGATGAATAGAAAGTTCAAAAGAACAATATTTAACAATGTAAAAGTATTTTTTGTTACTTCCGATTAATTTAATGCGCCAAACTAAAATGTTTTTTGTTTTTCTTAATGAGTTTATCAGATTAATATATTAGAATGGTGGTGCAGAGAGAAACAGAGAAAGAGGAGGAAGAAGGCTGTGTGTCCAGACCCCCTGCTCATGACCTGTGTTAGAAGCAGGTGGCTGGACGCTCTTAAACACACTCCAGTCAGATCCAAACAGAACGTCAGACCTCATCAGCCTATGGTAGAGGCGTTCCAGACTGCCTGACCATCCGTACTGCTCGTCCTGCCATTCACCTAGCCTTCCACACACACACACACACACACACACACACACACACACACACACACACACACACACACACACACACACACACACACAGACAGACACAGACACAGACACAGACACACAGACACAGTGCTTGCAAGCTTAGCAGGTAATAGCAAAATGCATTGAGCATCTGGACAGCCTCAGGCGTCCTAACCTGATCCAACACTTTGACTTGCCCCTTTATCCTTGGGTTCATCACCAGACCAAATGGCCTTCCCATCATCTTGACCAGCTATCCAGCCTCACTGCTCAACAGGTTTATGCAGGGCCGGCTCCAGCTGCCCATATGTTCTCCACAGCTGGCCCACATCTGGCCTGGGTTGCCCAGCAGAGAGTCTAAAGAGATGTTTTTCCATTCGATTTACCTCTGGGTTAGCTGGGAGGAAGGACAAATATCCCCACTTTGCCACTGTCCTCCAGTCTGGCATATTTAGGGTGGTCTTGTCTGGTTCTGTTCTGTAATTTCAGTTATTTTGAACATGTGGCATTAAATGTGTTTGAAGGACACCAAAATATGGCAAGTGTTTAGAGATGCTCCGAAATTTAGGCTGCCATACATTTTTGTTCATAAATGCCATAAATTCTTGTTGTCGGTTTTAGAAAATATGCGGAAAATCTTGGCTGAAAATTACAGTAAAGAACTCTAATGGCAAATACTGGTTTATGAGGATGTTTTTTTTAGAAAGAGCTTATGTTTTCAGTTGGTCTTTGTTAAAAATGGTTTGTTTAAAGGCAGTATCACATTGGTCAAATGCAGAATTACATTGGGCAGCCATTCACTGTGGCTCCTGGGGAGCAATTGGGGTTTAGGTGCCTTGCTCAAGGCCAAGGGCACCTCAGTAGTTTCCTGCCGGTATTGAGAATCAAACCCGCGACCTTCTGGTTAGTTCTATTTTTGGTTCAGTTTTAGTGAGAATACTTTTTTGCCTTGAAATTTAGTAGAATCAGAGAACTAGTTAATGAATACTTTTATATATATGGTAGCATATGAAAGTATATGAGTAGCTGCATTTGTGTGACCGACCTCAGCTGGTTAAATGATGAAATGAAAAGTGAATGAAAGTTGTCAGGGAAAAATAACAGCTGCCTCTAAGGTCCTGAAACCTGTCGAGAGACCTCATGTAGCAGAGAAAGGGCCTTGAGAGAAAATTATGTCCATTCTTCTCTCGTCTTTACTCATCTATATGCTGCTGATTGCTTTTTGTGTGTGGCTAATTGGTGTTTACATGGCTTTGGCTCCTTTTGTCCCTTTGGATGTATTTACACTTGTGCGAATGTGTTTGTGTGACAGGAAATCTCATTCTGTGCCTCTGTGTGTGTGCAGGGCCCCTCGCTTTAAGGGTTACCAGCAACAGGACAGTCAGGAATTGCTGCACTACCTCCTGGACTCTATGAGAGTGGAGGAGACAAAGGTGAGTGTGTGATTTAGTCTTTCTTACACATGGTATGAAAATCAGACTTCTGTTCACCATTTGTGATTTCACTATGACGGGAAGGTTAAAAATCCTTTCCTTGCTCCATATCCATATTAATTATTTAAAAATGCATTCAAATAAATTAAAAAAAATAATAATGAAATAAAGTATTAAAAAATATTTTAAAAAAATATATTTTTTAAGTTGGTATTTGGCTGATCTAAATATAAAAACAGGTGAGTAGGCAGTCCCTAGCTTTTGTTTAAAGATTGAGCATTTAAACTACAAGTGCATTGTGGTCAAGTTCTAGAACTGTCGTCCTGATTCAATTGAAGTGCTTAAAAATTTATGTTAATACCAGGTCTATAGGGGGTCTTGTTCTCAGCGTTATGCCCTCAGTCCTCCTCAGTGCATATATAAACAATACCAGTCACTGCAAAGGGCTACTTTTGCATACTGACATTGAAACATTGACCGCTCGTGAGCAGATGCATAGTAGATTGATAGGGTGCTTCTTGTAGAACGATACAGCTTGTGGGTCTCTTAATACGGACGTGCCAGGGGCCAAGACCCACACAACCCCACCAGTGGCCCTAACTGCTCTAAGAAAGCGGGTGCAGCATTGGGCGATGAGCCCCAGGGCCAGCCAGGCCCATTCAGACTTGTGAATGTGGACAGTTGTGCCACTTAGGAACCTTGCAAGTGGCGCGACTGGCCTCATTGTGCATCCTGGGAAACAGTCAGCTGCTTGTTGAGGCTTTGTGATGTAGGTCTGTCTCCACCTCCCTCCCTCCACACTTTGGGGCTGCAGAGGGGGAGAACACAGGAAACAATCTGGTTTAAATGTTCCTCATTAGTGATGGGCGTTATATCGAGTTTGTACAATATATTGATATATAAACGAAATAGGATAAGGCAATAATGTTTATATCAATATACAGTAGTTTGATAATACGAAAAATCTGAATCTCATGCATCTGAAAAATAGCGGAGGACACAGATTGAGCTGCTGCATGGGAAGTGCATAATCCAATTTGTCCTAAACATGAGACATGCTTGATATTAAAGGGTTAGTTCACCCAAAAATGAAAATTCTGTCATTACTCGCCCTCGTTTCGTTCCAAACCGTAAGCACACAAAAAGTATTCTAGTCACTTCATAAATTTAATGTTGAACCACTGTAGTTTTTTTATATTTTAATGACATCTTTACTACCTTTCTGGGCCTTGAAAGTTGTAATTGCGTTACTGTTTATAGGAGATCAGAAAGCTCTCAGACTTGGATTTCATCAAAAATATCTTAATTTGTGTTTCCGAAGATGAACAAAGGTCTTACGTGTTTTGAACGACATGAGCGTGAGTATTTTATGACAGAATTTTCATTTTTGGGTGAACTAACCCTTTAAGCGCTTCAAAATAACTTGTAAGATATAGGTAACGCTTGTAGTTTAACACGGTTGCCCCATCAGATGCTCTAACAGATACTTGCACTGTTTAATGCATTTGAGATGTGGTGTTTTCCTCAGTGCATACCTTACATTTCACAAGTATATTCTCCATCTGTAAATGTTAGAAGGCCATGCAAATATTTCCATTTTGCTGCCAGGAGTGGATGAGCCTTGTGTAAGAGAGTAATAATCAAATGTAGGCTAATATAATTATTAATCTCAGATGAGAGAATGTGTGTTCTTCTTACCAGTTAACTTTTCTTTTTTTTTTTTTACTTAGTGATTTTTGGTTTAAAAAGCATTATATTTCGTTTTAGATTGTTGTTACAATGGTAGAATGTAATGTCATTTTTGCACATAATATATAGTGGTTACATTCACTATATTTGTTTTTATACCCTTCAATATGAACATTGTTTTTAGGACAACATTGAGCAGGATGTGAAAAAAAGAATAAAAAAAGGCGATTTTTTTTTTTTTTTTTTTTTTTTACCAAATAGAAAAAAAGACATGTATATTGTATATTGCTATTCAGACAAAAAATACTGAGGTATGATTTTAGTTTTTTTTTGTCCATATTGAGCCCTATACCTCGTTATCATGTACTATTTACAGACAGCTTGTATTTCAATATATACGGATAACTTTTAAGATATAACAAATAAAAAAAAATATTTATACATTAACTATTCAAAAGTTTAGAGTCAGTAAGATTTATTTTAATGAAAGAAATTAATACTTTTATTCAGCAAGGAATCATGAAGTTGATCAAATGTTACAGTATAAAATTCTTTAATGTTATGAAAGACTCATACTGTATTTCAAATAAATGCTGTTCTTAATTGTCTATTCATCAAAGAATCCTAAAAAAAAGTATCACGGTTTCCACAAAATATCAAGCAGCACAGCTGTTTTCAACGTTTTCCATTGATAATAGTTAAAAATGTTACTTGAGCAGCAAATCAGCATATTAGAATGATTTCTGTAGTGACATGGAAGACTGGAGTAATGATGCTGAAAATTCAGCTTTGCCTTCACAGACATAAATTACATTTTAAAATACATTTAAATAGAAAACAATTAAATTGTTGTAGTATTTCATAATATTGAAGTTTTTACTGTATTTTTGATGATAATCTGGTGAGGTGACTTAAAAAAAAACTATATGTACTGTATATATAGTTATGTGCTTATTTACGGATCTAAAGATGTGAAAGTGAAATATTCATTCAAGTTTTTACTAAAAAAGAAAAAAAATCATGTAATTTTTCAAGATTCAAGATCATTGTGGTTTTGATCGATTGTTTTATACACGCAAGCTTCAAAATGCTTTGATTCGTGTCTTAGCTACGGTGTAACAGTGCTGAGACCCCTTAAGCCAGTCACTAAACATGGTCACCACAATATTTATGTCGATTAGCCAATAGGATCATTGCTCACAATATGCTAATTAACATCAATGAATTATCACCAATTAGCTGTTGAATAAAAATGCTAAGAAAGGGGCCGTTTAAGTGAGCTCAACTTCTCAAGAGTGTGTGGTGGCCTAGTTATTTTAGGGTATGTGTGTGTTTGTGTGGTTAATTAGTGTGTGTTGTAGCGGGGTCCGACACAGATGGGGGGTTTGGGGGGGTTGACTGGCTGAAGGAAAGGGATTAACCAGGCTTTTGACCTAAATAGGCAGTCCTGAGCGTGGGGACGGGACAATGGGGGAGACTGGTCGAGCCCCACAGACATCGCCACCACGGCCAATTATCTATTGATTGGTGCTTTACTGTGACTGTGTCTTCTAACAGCTCTCTCACCAACACAGTCACTGACCATGTCACCTCTCATTAAGAGCACAGCCACACTCGCCTTCAAAAGTCTTTATGCCCACCCATACATGGGATATACAATGCATGTGCCGTGTAAATATGTGAAGCACACATTTACTTTTCACCATGTGCACGTGTTCATGGCCTACCGATTCCTTTAGTTAATTTACCGCAACAAAAACCTGAGAAAAAAAAAGAAAACATCCAAGGGTAAAGTGGTTTAAAGTCTGAGGGGGAAACGGCCATGTCTTGTTCTGTATTTGTCAATCGATAAACAATCAAATGTGTTTCACACATAAATAAAATGTTGACAGTTTTTTTTATTTTTTTTTATTGAAATGTCAACTTTTCATTATTAAAAGATACAAACGTCTTTACTGTGCCTCTATTATTTTGAAAATGATAAAAGGAGCTTTTTGTGACAGCAACTGTTTGAGCTTCATTATCTAACAAAGTGGCATCACATTGTGTTTACATTGACAGCGCATTAAAGCAGGCATCCTCAAAGCCTTTAACAACCCCACGGAGAAGACAGCTGATGAGGAGACAAAACGACAAGTGAAGGGTGCTCCACCTCTGCTTCTGTCACCTGTTTTTTACATCACTCAGAACAATATTGCCATCTAGTGACAGCTTGCATTCACAAGCTTCTAGAAATAATGGCACAATTTACATTTAAATTATCACTTAAAAAAGGATCTATTATTTGTGTTCTGCTTAATATACATATTTGAGTTGTATGTGTGTATAATTTTTGCTTGTTTTCTTGTTCTACAGCTTATGGAAAGGAAGGAGTGAAAATGAATTTTGTAGATCGGATTTTTGTCGGAGAGCTAACCAGCACAATAATGTGTGAAGAGTGTGAACATGTGAGCATTTCCCATTTGTAATGTACAATGTCCAGATACAAAGATTATATAAATATTGATAAATTAATTTAAAACATATACATATATATATATATATATATATATATATATATATATATATATATATATATATATATATATGTATATGTATATGTATATGTATATATATATATATATATGTATATATATATATATGTATGTATATATATGTATGTATATATGTGTGTGTATGTATGTGTGTGTGTGTATATATATATATATATATATATATATATATATATATATATATATATATATATATATATATATATATATATATATATATATGTATATATATGTATGTTATTTATATATATTCATTGTGTGTTAGAATATTTTGTAATATTTTTATTTTATTAATAGATCTAGTATTTATTTAAATAATACAGTGAAAAAGGGACTGCTTTAAGACAAATCATATGGGATACATTTTAGAGTCTCTCTGAATACCACAATATAACATGTTTATATGCTTCACTCCTAGATTTCCACAGTAAAGGAAGCCTTCATTGACATTTCCCTTCCCATCATAGAGGAAAGGGTGAGAGCAGCCTTAATTTGTCATTCCACAATTGTGAAACATTTTTTTCTTTCTTTATTGTACTTCTATTTCTTTTGAGGTTTTGTCTATTTTCTTGCCCAGATCTCTAAGCCCACAAACGCTGGTAGACTGGGGAAAAGTGGGCGGGAGCAAGACGGTCTGGTCTCTCATGATGACTCGTCAGCTGCCCACTCACAAGCCAATCGAAACAGCAGGAGGTTGAGCGGACAGGTTGGTGGATCCATTATTATAAGAGAAGCATTATGTAGTTCTTATACACTATCATTCAAACATTTGTAGTCTGTAAGATTTTGTTTTTGAAAGAAGTCTCTTATGCTCACCAAGGCTGTATTTATTTGATCAGAATTTCAGCTAAAAAAAAGTATATTGTAAAATAATATTGTAATTTAAAATAACTGTTTCCCATTTGAATATATTTTTAATTTAATTTATTCCTGTGATGGCAAAACGGATATTGCAGCAGTCTTTAGTGTCACATGATCCTTCAGAAACATTCTAATATGCTGATTTGGTGCTCAAGAAACATCTCATATTATTATCTTTCTTTGATGAATAGCAAAAGAACAGCATT